>NW_027202520.1:0-213934 GCF_024711535.1 Dipodomys merriami | reverse complement strand
AAAGGTTTTATTCAGAGACATAATCATAGGTCACAGTATAATTCTCTATACAAGAAAGTTTTATTTTTCAATCCTATAATTTCCATTTTAATGCTACAAATACTTTTGTTACAGGTTCTAAACCAAGATTCTCATATAAGGAATTAATCAATCACAGTTCCAAAGTCACACTCTGCAAATGAGAAAACAAACTGTTCTTGGGTTTACAAATTGAAGATTATGAAAATAAATTCTAAGGTGTTGACTCATGCATGAAATTCTATCACTCTATCAGCACTCAATTTATAAATGTGAATATTTATGAACCCCTGGAGCTTTATAAGTAACATGAATGAGAATTTTTGGTAAAGAAAGCCTGGGAAGATCATTTTACCTAAAATTTGAAGAAAAGCTCAACTCCTAAATGTGGTAAACTTCCTTTGGAACAGACATATAAACTTTAGTTCTTGTCAAGGTATTAACTGATTCATTGTTGTCTTTTTTTCTTTCTTGATTAATGTACCCACCACAGCAGTGACTTCTGAGTATTCCAAAGCTTTACAAAATGGAGCTGGATATTTGAGTACTATCAGTAGTGAATTACTCATTGGCACTAAGTCTCAGGTGCCTTTCAGAGAAAATCCATGTTGCTTCACATTTTTCATTAATTCTCATTTCTCCTTTTCTTTCTTTCTTTCTTTTTGCTCAAATTTTTTCCTCTTTTCCTAGACTTAGCCCATTCTTTCCATCCTAGCTCACGCTTTAAGAGGTAGTATTTTGTAGCATCTTTGCTATTGCATTTTATCCATCCATTTCTGCATCCCAGATTCTCCCCAAGCTGTTTCTTTAATCACAGCTTAAAGAAACCTTAGACTAGAATAAAATAGCTTAAAGACCATTGTCACTTATAATGGATTGTCTTTTTTTTATTTTATTTTATTTGTGAACATACTGTACAGAGGGGTTACAATTACATGGGCAGGATAATGTGTACATTTCTTACCAAGCATTGCAGCCTCCTCCTTTTGTTTACCCTTCACGTCCCTTCCCAGCCTCCCCCCTCCCCCCAATCCCAATTCTTCTCCTTCCCCCCCATCCCACCCCGCACCGACATTGTAAAGCTCATTTTGGACATGACAACTTGTACTTCTCATTGTTGCAACAGGTCCACCTGTATCCTTAAACAACTGGTTTATCCCCATCTCCTCCTCAAGTTATACTGACATCAAATATAGTGAAAGCAGAGGTTATACTGTGGGGGAGGGACATACAAAGCAACAAAGAGATAATCTTATAAATGCGTTACAGACACATGCATGAAAGAAAAAAAAACATTAAAATACATATCTAAGGGTTCATTTTCCTGACATCACATTATCTGACCTTTTCCGCTTGACTCATGCATATACTAGATATTGCAAATAAGGGAAACCATGGGACCTATGTTTCTTTGGACCTGGCTTACTTCACTTAATATAATTTTTTTCCAAGTTTTTCCATTTCCTAACAAATGGGGCAATGTCATCTTTCTGATGGAGGCATAGAATTCCATTGTGTATATATACCACATTTTCTTGATCCATTCATCTACTGAGGGGCATCTGGGTTGGTTCCATATCTTAGCTATGGTAAATAATGCTGCAATAAACATTGTTGTGCTGGTAGCTTTAGTGTGGTCTTGTTTGTAAACATTTGTGTAAATGCCCAAAAGTGGGATTGCTGGGTCATAGGGGAGTTCTATGTGAAGTCTTTTGAGGAACCTCCATACTGCTTTCCAAAGTGGTTGAACAAGTTTACATTCCCACCAACAATGAAGTAAGGTTCCTTTCTTTCCACATAATGGATTGTCTTTAACGTTTCAGAATTCTGTTAAGTGGTCATCTCTCTCTCTCTCTCTCTCTCTCTCTCTCTCTCTCTCTCTCTCTCTCTCTCTCTCTCTCTTCTCTCTCTCTCTCTGTATCAAAATAGTAGGCATAGAAATGAACAACATTTCAATATCTAGTATTGAAAAATCTTAGAATTTCTAGGGCAGTATAAAATTACCTATAGAATTCCTGGCATATAAGATAGACTCAAAAAATATTAGTGCTTTAGTTTTTGCTGCATATAATTTATGCCCAAACTTTTTAGCTTTAAACAGCAATCATTACCTTATACATTCTCATAGTTTCTGTGGATCAAGAAGTCCAAAGGGCTAGGTTGGTCTGTCCTTGCTCAGTCTCTCATGCAGTGCAGTCTGAAGTCAACCTGGATTAGTCATCTGAAGGAAGGACAAGCTGGCTTGGATTGTCTACTTGAAACCTGTTTCTCTCTAGTATAACTTTTGCATGGAGCTGCTTGGGTGTACACATGGTTGAGTGATTTAGGAAATCAAGATGAAAACTGTTCACAGACTACCTTTTCCATTGGTATTTTATTAGTCACATATCTATAGTATTGATTTGATGTGGGAGGGGGCCTGGCTACCTAAGATTATGAGTTCCAGGCGATGTTGATCATCAGATTGCATCTTGGAGACTGGCTGTCATAGACACGGATTCCCTCAGAGGAAATAATGTGACTTGACTAGAATTCCTGGAATGCTTTTAAAGTTTTTGGTGATTATTTATTCCTTTTTATGATAGTTCAGCCAAACTATTTCCTGTTTTTCTTTCTTCCTTCCTTTCTCTTTCCTTCTTTCTTCCTCTCTTTTACCCCTTCCTTCCTTCCTTCCTTCCTGCCTCCCTTTCTCCCTCCCTCCCTCCCTCCCTCTCTCCCTCCCTCCCTTTCTCTCTCTGTTTCTCTCTTTTTCTTTTTCTCTTTCTCCCTCCTACCTTTCCTTTTCTCTCTTCCTGCCTTTCTCCCTCTTTACCTCCTGCTCTCTCTTCTCATCTCTCTATCTCTCACACACACACATCTCTGATTTCACTCACATTTAATCATTTTTGTGTATAATTGCAAATGTTAGAAAACAATAAGAATGGGTAAAATTCTACATCAGGACCCAAAGGCTTCCTGAAAAATCTGCAGGCCTCTCATCTTTCTTTTTTTTTCTTTTTTTGTCGGTCGTGGGGCTTGAACTCTGGGCCTGGGCACCGTCCCTCCGCTCTTCAGCTCAAGGCGAGCGCTCTACCACTTGAGCTACAGCGCCACTTCCAGTTTTCTGGTGGTTTATTGGAGATAGGAGTCTCACAGACTTTCTTGCCCGGGCTGGCTTTGAACCACGATCCTCAGATCTCAGCCTCCTGAGTAGCTAGGATTACAGGCGTGAGCCACCAGCGCCCGGCTAATCTTTCATTCTTAATGATTCTAGGTTGCCATCTTATGTCACCTCCATTCTACTTAATCCCAAAATGCATGACTAACATGCCTTCTTCATCCCTGCTTAAAATCCTTGATGGTTTGTTTCTGCAGAACATAGTCAACTACTTGAAACTGATATAAATGTCTAAATACTGGTTTCTAAGTTTGTATGGCGACCTCATTTTCCATCATTTAAAATTATTCTCCAGAACTAAACTACCCCATCAGAGGCTGAGAAGACTGATTTTTAGATGTAACACATGAAGTTTTCACATGCTCACAATGATCGTTGTTATTCTCACAAAAGGGTTGCTCATTTTTTAATGAATACTCAATGACAAGCATTGAACAAAATATATATGTTACATTTCAGTAAAATCATATACCAAGATCTTCAGACTAATTATCTCCATTTCAGTTGAGATAATAGATTTAGATGTTAATTTCTGTTCAGCTAATACAAGAGAAAATTCAAGCTTACCTAGCTCTGCCTTGAAACTTGAAAGGCTATTTTCTTTTAATGCCATAAAAACTCTGACTATCAGGAGGTATTTACTGGGGTTAAATCTTAAACCTGCCATTTGCAGGTAGAAAAACTTTATACAGATTGAATTATTTCTCCAAATGCCCATTTCTTCATTTATAAAAATTAGAATATAAGAAAGCACCCTAGGGGCTGGGAAGATGGCTCAGTGGTAGAGCGCTTGCCTTGCATGCATGAGGCCCTGGGTTCGATTCCTCAGCACCACATAAGCAAAAAGAAAAAAGCCAGAAGTGGTGCTGTGGCTCAAGTGGTAGAGCTCTAGCCTTGAGCTGAAGAGCTGAAGGACAGCATCCAGGCCCAGAGTTCAGGCCCCACAACCGGACCCCCCCAAAAAAAGCACCCTATAAAATGTTTAAAAGCACTTATACAACTTTCATGAGAATCAAAGGCAGAAATAGTTGAGCTGCTAGTACTATTTTATCTAATCAGGACTATTCTCCACTTACTTCAAATGACACATTGTAATTTGACACCATGTCTAATTTGATCAAATGGAATTGTTTTCCCTGAAGTTCCTCTGTGACTTTACTCTTGTAACTATTTACGTATCTGTTCTCTATTAGAAAAGACATTCTGGAAATCTTAAGTGATTCTATCTTAGTTGAAGTACCCTTCAAATCAAACTCTGAGTCAAAGATCTCTGAGTCAAATAGACTTCTTACAGATGCAAAGAACATGGGTAGGTAAGGAAGAAAGCACTCAGAAGAGGGAGGGCCCCTGCCAAGTGATTTGTTTGTTATCAAGTCAACTATTGTTGTAGATAATTGATCACTGCTATGCCACAGCCAAACTCTGGAAAACTATGTGGAAACTTACTTATCGGGATTATCCAGACCAAAGGAATCACACTTTTATATCCCTCTACTGATTAGCTATTGGTTATGTGTTTTTTCTGCACAAGTCTTTAGCTATGGTATATTCCTGTACTTGTGTACCTGTACTCTTTAACAAACAATATTGCTTTGCTTGTAGTGTTCATAGGCAAAGTGGGTTTTCAAGGCTGAAGGCAACCCAACAATGATTCCAGTGCTCCCTTGGACAGTCAGCCTGTTAGAGAGAATAGAGATGGAACAATGGCAGTGACTTGTGTGTGTGTGCCTCACTGTGAGTGTCCTCATTGATGTGCTTATTCATCTGCCTTTGAACTTTTGCAATCTCTGTTCACTTGGAATTTTCTTGTGTAATGATAGTAAGGAGTGTGCAACCAAGAAATATTTAAAGATACAGAGAAAAGGAATTTTCAATATGACAACAAACTATAGAATCAGTTTTAGCTTCTTATTTTCCCCTAGCTGATTAGAAACTAAAAGAAAAGTGATTACAACTCTAGGAAGAAGGCCTGACCCTCGGCATATGTGGTTTGAGCAAGATTGTAAGAAATACAAATGAAGATTGTGTGCTTGCTGCAATAGACAATGAGTTTTATAGTAGGGACACAACTGCAAGTTAGGTAATCAAGTAGGTTAGAGCTATTGATTGGCCCAATGACAAGAATTCCTGAGCAAACTGCATTGTACTAAAATGGAGGTCTAAAAGGTAATAATGGTTAGGTGTTACCTGAATTTTGTGTCTCTAGTAGTATTCAGGTCATTGCTTCTGCATATTACAAATGATTAGAGTCAAATAGTGTTGGGAAACAATGTGGGATGTAGACAGAGCTCTACAAATGAAAATATGACATACCTATCTACATGAATTTGGAGCATCAATTTTAACACTTGTGAGATTAGGAAATCACATTTGTAATAAAAAAAAGTAAATGAGAAATTGTAAGGTTAGACATCAATATCTATTGAATACCTCCATTTAAAGGGGAAGCATAAGCTAGGTGCTGGTGGATCACACCTGTAATCCTAGCTACTCAAAATGATAGCCAATGCAACAGTGATACTCACAAGACAGTATGTTGGAAAGAAACTTTACAACTTGGGGAGGGGACCTTGTGGAGGAGGGAAAGTGGGAGAAAAATGAGGGAGGGAGTAACAATGTTCCACAAGAAATGTACTCACTATCTTATGTATATAACTATAACCCCTCTGTATATCAGCTTGAAAATAAAATTAAATTTTAAAAAATAGATAAAAAGGAAATGTACAGAATAGGGGACTTAAGAAATTGTAATCCTGGGATGGGAAGGTGGCTCAGCGGTAGAGTGCTTGCCTTGCTTGCATGAGGCCCGGGGTTCGATTCCTCAACACCACATAAGCAAAAAGAAAAAAGCCGGAAGTGGTGCTGTGGCTGAAGTGGTACAACACTAGCCTTGAGCTGAAGAGCTGAGGCCCAGAGTTCAGGCCCCACAACCGGACCCCCCCCAAAAAGAATTGTAATCCCTCTGTACCTCAACTCTATAACAATAAATTAAATAAATTTCAAAAAATAAAGAGGCTAAGATCTAGCCCATGTAGGAAAGTCTGTGAGATTCTTATCTCCTATTCACCACCAAAACCCAAAAGTGTAGCTGTGGCTCAAATGGTAGAGCACCAGCCTTAAGCAAAAAAGCATGGGCTTTCAGTTCAAACCCTAGTACTGTCTTAAACAAATAAATATAAATGATCAGATTGAGCCAACATTTGCCATAATGAAATTTGAATTGTCAAATATCCTAATGGTTCTTAAGACTCACAGCTTGCATTAGTATAGATCTTCAGAATATTTATGTGCTGGTAAAATTTTTATGAAGACCATGATATAGACGAAAGAAAACTCATCAGTATTAGCAGACAACAAGTTGTCACCCCTAGACCAGATGAATCTTGAATAGCCTTGCAGTTATTAACTCTCAAAAATGATGCAGACACAAAATTATCCTTTGGAGAATGGGATGTCTGATAGTGTTGCTCCCATTGTCACCCCTACCTTCCTCCTCTAAGTGTGTTCTGTGCTTTAGCTGGATAGTCAGCAACAATCTCCCTCAAAGAAGAAGCTGCACACCAGCCCCATTCCTCCTCTAATTATTTAGCTTATGTCATTGAAATGTAAACTTAAAAAAGGCAGGGATACTAAAACATATTTCAGGTAGGTTACCTGAAATTTGTTACTTGGAACTTTTTTTGAAGTTCCCCAAATAATCCTCAATCTCTATTTAGAATTGGAGAGATAGACATCTTTCATGTCCAAGTTATACCTTCCATTCTAGTGGATGGCATTGACAGTTGCTTAATTATTTCAGATGAGTGATAGAAAGTACAATCTAGGAAGAGGAGAGAAATGCAAGCAGTAGGGGCAATAGAAAATACAAAACTAAAGAGTAAGGTGTCAGAAAGGAAGAGGTGGCATCAGAGGTGCCTTGGAAAATTATCTTTCTTTTTTTTTTCTTTTTTTATTGTGAAAATACTGTACAGAAGGGTTACAATTACATGGGCAAGTTAATGAGCACATTTCTTATCAAGCATTGTAGCCTCCTCCTTTGTTTCCCCTTCCCATTCCTTCCCATCTTCCCCCTACCCCCCACCCAATCCTCCTCCCCCCACACCAAAGTTAAAGTTCATTTTTCCACATAACGACTGGTACATCTCATTGTTGCAATGGATCCACCTGTATCTTTATTTAAACGATTTCTTTTTCCCCTTCCCTTCCACAAATTATACCAACCTCTTTTTTTCATTTTATTTATTTATTTATTTTATTTTTTATTGTGAAAATACTGTACAGAAGGGTTACAATTACATGGGCAAGATAATGAGTACATTTCTTATCAAGCATTGTAGCCTCCTCCTTAGTTTCTCCTTCCCATCCCTTCCCATCCTCCCTCCACGCCCCCACCCAATCATCCCCGCTACCAGCCCCCACCCCCCACACCAAACTTGTAAAGTTCATTTTTCGACATAACGACTTGTACATCTCATTGTTGCAATGGGTCCACCTGTATCCCTATTTAAAAGCTATGTGCCTTGGGGAAGGGAGGGAGGGAGGGGATGGTAGGGGGAAAACAATGGAGGGGGTAACAATGCTCAAGAGGAAGTGTACTCATTACCTCACTCATGTAACTGTAACCCTCTGTATCTTTACAATAAAAAAATTAAAAAAAAATAAAAGCTATGTGCATATGACCATATAAGATGATGCTAAATGAAATGAATCCCAAGATAAATCCCAAGATAGGGACACAAGAGGTTTTATCTTTCTTGCTGTTGTTTTTAATGTACTTATAATGTACTATGTGATTTTTTTTATTTCTCTTGTATGTTCTTCTTCCATGGTATAACCTCCGTTTTCACTGCATTTGATTCTGGTGTCCTGCATCTTGTATATACATTTTTCTAATTTGGGGAGGGGAAGGAAAATAACAAAAAGCAGAAATAAGGATACATGTTGGCCCATTGTAACAATGAGATGTACAAGACACTATGCTGAAAATTAACTTTACACCTATGGTGGGGGAGAGTTGAGGACATGGGGAGGCAAGAGACAGTTAGGGAAAAACAAAGGAGGAGGTAACAAAGTTCAATAAGAAATGTACTCATTACCTTACTCATGTAACTGTAACTCCTCTGTACTGTATCTTTACAATAAAAATACATATTTTTAAAAGAAAATGACAAATGTGGGTGAATTTTTAAAATGTCAAATAGTTTTAATATTTAATGCATTTGAGATAACCAAAACCCACTTAGGAACAAAAAGAACCAACTTAAAGCCCTTCCTTAGGAAAGACAATAGTAGCCTCAGAATGTTATACCGGAATTTGATCACAAGATAGAGAGAAGTCACAGTCTGAGAGGTCCAATCAGGAGTCTTTATTAGAAAACCAGCTACTGTGAGGGACACATGTACCCAAGAAACTGACAGCCTCAAATATACTTAGTACTGTTTTAAAACACTGAGGCATGTAGATAGTAAAGAAAGAGCAGAAAAACAAGTTTAACAAAACAGATAAACACTAATGGAGAGTTGAGAGGGATGCCATGGTGACTTGAGGAGGGCCAAGAGATTTGAGGCATGGCACAAAATGATGCTGAGATATTGGGACCTAAATAAGGTCATGGTCAGCGACAGGGTCATGAGGAACTTGAGAGTTCAAAGAGTCTCATGAGTTCATGGTACAGGTCTGGTGGTCCAGTAACCTATTGTCCAAGTCCGTGCCCCTGCCTCTAGCAATTCAGGCATGCCTATCACCTAGGGGTAGGGGTCAGGATTCACCTATAAGAATTTTTAGAAAGTCTCTCATCCAACAAGGTGTCAAAAATGTTGCCAGTTAGAACTAGTATCCATATTTCAAGAACAATCAGAGAAAAATGAAAAACAGCCTCAGATGGTGAAATATGGATACTTTGTCTAAATAATACTGTCTGTCCTCAGCACCATCTTGGTGTCTTAATAGGTGTTAGGAAATTTTCACCCAGGTCCAAGGACTGTAGAGGTGACATAGGACTCTCTTTGAACTACAGCTATGTTGTGAGTTGTTAAATTGCAGATGTATCATGGGTTGTTTAGCTCCAGAAAAAAAATGTGTTCCAGAGAATACTTGCCCTTGCTTAGCCCTTATTGTTCCCCCTAGATAACTGGCCCTTGATTGACTCTGATTGTTACCCCTGGATAGCTTGCTTTGCTTCTGTAAAACACACTTTGCTAGTTCCCATACTATGTGACATCTGCCTTGATGTGGCTTTTGCCTTCATAAACTTTGTGCTAGCTGCATTAGGCACTGCAAGTTTTTTGGGGGTATGAGTCTGCTTGCAGTCACTGGCTCACAGCCATTATGAGTAAAGGATGCTTCACTTGCCAGGCCCTGGTGGCTCATGCCTGTAATCCTAATTAGTGAGGAGGCTGAGATCTGAGGATCATGGGTCAAAGCCAGCCCAGGCACAAAAGTCCGTGAGATTCTTATTTTCAATAAACCACCAGAGAATCAGAAGTGGCACTGTGGCTCAAGTGGTAGAGTGCTAGCCTTGAGCTGAAGAGCTGAGTGACAGCGCCCAGGCCCAGAGTTCAAGCTCTACGACTGACAAAAAAGGGGGGCAGGGAATGGCAATGTATTTCTAAAGTGCTGTGTTGTATTGTAACTACCTAAAGATAATAAAAATATAATAGAAATTAATAATTAATTTTTTAATTAATTGTTTAATTCTAAACCATAACAAGGGCTGGTTTTGAAATCAAACAGACCTGAATTTAAATTTTGATTACACCTCACTCCCTTCAGGTATAAATCCAATTTTAGAAGCCTTCTTTTAGGAAAAGTAGAAAATATAAAAATAAAATTAGGAGTGAAGAAGGTGTCAAGTTGATGTGGTGACACAACCTCTGCTCCTGTATTATGTGTCATAATGTGGCAGTGTTGTTATAGACATGTCCTATGTTGTGATGACTGTCAATAGCTAAACATACGTATATCACTAACCCCCAAAATGTGTCTTCACTTGCTACTAACATCTCCACTGTCATGAGAGGAAAGTGATGACAAAAGTTGGCCTGATTTCAATTGAACTATCTTACTTTTGAAAAGCTAGGAGAAACATATGACCATGTGACCATAATTCTAGGACGTGTGTGTGTGTGTGTGTGTGTGTGTGTGTGTGTGTGTGTGTGTGTGTGTGTGTGTGTGTGTGTGTGCTGGTACTAGAGCTTAACTCAGGGGGGTCTCACTCTCGCATTCAACTCTTTCATTCAGGGCTGGAACTCTATAACTTGAGCCACATTTACTCTTCAACAACTCCCCACCCCGACCCCAGCCACCCTCGATCCTTTTTTTCTTTCTGGTTAACTGGCAATAAGAACCTCTTGGATTTGTCTGCTTGGACTGGTTTTGAGTCATGATCCTCAGCCTTCTAGGTGGTAGGATTACAGGTATGAATCACCAGACTAGCAATTCTAGGACTTGATACAGAGCCTTGAGAGATTCCATTTTGCAAGTGGAGGAGCTGGAGAACAAGCTGCATGATGGCCTGATAATTCATGTGGATTCATTTGTGATGTCTGTTAGTCACACTATACCTATAAATAACCCTTCTCTTTCTCACAGGTCATACACTGGGGAAGTAAAGGAATGTGAAGGAATGTTCATGGCCTAAAGTAAATGATCAATGGTGAATAAAGATTAAAAAATATTAAATTTTGCAATCCAATGATAGTTCCTTTTGTGAATTTCACTATGGGGTAAGTACCATCCAAACTCTCAAAGGTTATTGAAGGTTTTGTGTGTTTGGGCTTTTTCCCCACTTACAGGCAGTCAGAGAGGGCTACTTAAGTATTTTGTGTCATTCATTTATCTTGCTAGCTATGTTCTTTGACATGCAGAAGCTCCACAGTTTAATGCAATCCCACTTTATCCAGCTTTTCTTGTATTTGTTGTTTCTGGATCTTTATTTAGGAAGTTTCAACCTGTGCCAAGGAGTCCTAGAGTATCTCCTATCCCTTCCTGTCATATTTTCAGAGGGTCTGCTCTTACTTCAAGGTCTGTGATCTATTTGGAGTTGAGTCTTGTGCAGGGTGATATGTAAGTATCTAACTTGACTTTTCTAAACATTTATAGCCAATAGTTTGAAGCCAGCCTGGGCAAGAAAGTGCATGATATTTTTATCTTCAATTAGCCACCCAAAAGCTGGAAGTGGCTATGGCTCAAGTGATAGAGTGTTATCTTTGCGCAAATAAAGCTCAGGGACAATACCATAAGGCCTGAGTTCAAACCCCAGCTCCAACACAAACATACACACACACACACACACACACAAAATGGGTGCACAAATTCATAACCAAGGTCATCTTGCTTAGACATTTTATTTTAATAAAAGTTTCCGAGTGAATATCAACCATAGTTCTGGCAAAATTGCAGAGATGTTAGGAATGGCTGGCAAGTCAAAATAGGAAGAAAAATTGCCAGAGACCATCCTGAAGAGGAAAAAGGAAAGATAAATGACTTCATCCTCCAGGAAATGGACATGGAAAAAAGAGTGAGACATATGATGAAGGGAGACCACTGAATGCCCTAGGGGAACTCTGTGCTTCATTGCTCCACCTAGCGGAGTCAAGGGATACATGGCACTTCTTCCCATAGTTGCTGTACAAGCAGTAGTATCGCTTTGGCCAAACCCAGGTGTGGAATCTATTGAGGATAGTCCTGTGAACCAACTTGGAGAGCTGAACTACACAAAAACTATGCTTAGCGCTATTAATAAGGCTGACAGAATGCAGAACATGGAAGTGTGCATATGTGTATATGGCTATATGTAATCTTTGGAGGAAAAATTCTAATATGATTTACAAGAAAATACAGATACAAATGTGGGCATGCACTCTCATGTTGCTAAATAAATTCATGTCTATCAGTAAGAGAATCTTAGCCAGATCCTGAAGGCAAATTCACCTTTAATTAGCCTCCTCCTTAATTAATCTCCTCCTGTTCTTTTTCCCTCTCTTCCTCTTCCTCCATCTTTATGTTAGTGGTGTTTTAGCTTGTTAGGCAGGCATTCTACCACCTGAACCATGCTTCCAGCCATTTTTGCTTTATTTTTCAGAAAAGGTCTCACCTCATGGTTATTCCTAGGTGGCCTGAACCATGATTCTCCTATTTATAGTTCTAATATAGTTGGGATGACACACAGCACCACAGTCAGCAATTGATTCAGAGGTGATCTTTCCAATTTTTTTTTCTTGGAGGGGGGGTCCGGTCATGGGGCCTGAACTCTGGGCCTGGGCTCTGTCCCTCAGCTCTTCAGCTCAAGGCTAGTGCTCTACCATTTGAGCCATAGCACCACTTCCGGCTTTTTCCTTTTTGCTTATGTGGTGCTGAGGAATCGAACCCAGGGCTTCACGCATGCAAGGCAAGCGCTCTACCACTGAGCCACCTTCCCAGCCCCAATCTTTCCAATTTTCTAACCAAGATTGTCTCTGACTCTGCCTCTCTAATAACTGGGATTATAAATTTTAGCTACTGCACTTGACCTTGTTAAATTTTTGTTGCTGTTGGTCATAAGTCTTGAACTCTGGGCCTTGGCACTGTTCCTGAGAATAGCACTGATTGGAGCCACAATGCTACTTCTGGCTTTTTCTGTGATTAATTGGAAATAAGAATATCATGGACTTTCCTGACTGGGTTGGCCTTGAACCACAATTCTCAGATCCTCAGTAGCTAGGATTATAGCCATGAGCCACCAGCACTTGGCTTCTTGTTGAATTCTCTAAGGGAAAAGAATATAATCTATGCCTGTTGAATCTCTTAAAGTGGTGCTTGGCATACAGTAATTACTAAGTATATATTTGCTGCATGAAGGGCAGATAAATGGTGAACAAAGGGTAGTTGACTTCAAGCCATTCATAGGAATGGGCCTATTCTTCATGAGCTTTGTTCCACTTGTAATACTTCTTCTAGCTCAAATTAGTCATAAATATTATATCACATAAATTGTTAGAGCACTTCCTTTACCCATGAGAAAAAGTGAGTCTTCAAGGGGTGAATGACTGAGAAGATGGCTCAACTAATTTGCAATCTGATCTGTTCTCGAATCCCAGGGATTCTGGCTTTGAATTCAGTGTTGTCAAATTATTACCAGGAGATATCTTTAATCAATTACATGCAGAAATATTCTCCTATGTTATTCTGTATGTAAAGCATAAGCATGCTCATGTTTGTGCATGTGTGCAATGATTTAGACTCTCCAGATTTCCTCAGCACTATTTGTATGGGATGCTCAACTCTGTTTCACATCCATGTTTAACTGCTGTTTTGAACCATTGTCTTGTCTGCCTTTTCATCTAGTGTATTAGATTTTTTCTTCTTTGCAAGTGGATAGTTTATAGAATTAGCCATGTATAGTATTAGACATGATTCTAGGAATCCTGATCTTGAAAACAGTTTGTACTCCTCTTGCACATGGCCTGTTCTGTGTGTGGATTCTGTACGAGCAACATTTCCGTCTTCCTGTAGTACAATTACTTTACATGAGCTATGTGATCTCACTCTTGTCATCTCAGATGCCCTCTGCAACTAACCTTACACGACTGTGTCAGTCATCTTCATTAAAGGGTTCCCCAAGCTTTGACACAGAGTGTGGACCTTGGCAGCTCTTTTCCCAGGGCATTACAGATAGTGCATTACAGATTTTGGTTCCCTCTGCTGCTCCACCATCCATGACCCAGAAGCTGACTTTCATTGACCTTCCTATATTTAATTCCAGTCTCATTTTCTTTCTTCCATTATTACCTTTCTCAGTCTCTGTAATGCCAGGTGTCAGGTCATACTCAGCTCAACTTTCACTTTCTTCATTGAATTTCTCAATTCTCCTGAGAGTTCATTTTTTTCTTCATTAAGGCTGCATTTTGAAGAACATTCTGAGGGTATAAATGGGGTTTTAGCTCATGCGTAGGAAAAAGTACGTACTTTATTTCTGATTATAGATTATAATTTAAAGCAAAGCATCATTCATATATGAACTGCTGTAAGCATGAGGGATGGAGTGGACAGGGACCTCTGTTGCCAATGCTCCCAGGGGAGAGGCAGATTAGAAATGAATGTGCATTCAGCAACAACCAGGTAGTTAACTTGCTGTGAAGAAAAAGCAGCAGGGGGAGGAAACAGCAGTAGAGATGAAGGAGCCACACTTTGGTAGAGTGAAGAGCTGCTCTGAAGACTGGACACTGAATTGAATGAGTAGACAACACAGAGTCCAGGAAAAAAGTGTGTTCAGGCAGAAAGATGTGACAAACACAAAGCCTGAGGTGAAGGCCAAGCCAGGGCATTTCAAAAACAAACAAGAATGCCACCTCTCCTGCAGATTGGAGTTCAAGGAATCAGAAGGCTGGAAATGGAGGCTGAGATCTGCTCTGAGGATCATGGGTCTCAGCCAGCCTGGGTAGAAAAACACTGTCTCCAATTGGCCAGCAAAAAAGAGGCAAAGATGTGGCTCAAGTGGTAGAGTTTTGAGACAAAAATGCTAAGAGGGAGTACAAGGCCATGAATTCAAGTCCAAATACTGGAATGCATGTGTACACATGCACACACACATGTATACACACACACACATATACAGAGAAGAGGAGGAGGAGGAAGGAGGAAAGAATGGAGGAAGGAAGGGGGAGGGATGGAAAGAAGAAAGGAAGGAAGGAAGGATCTAAGAAAGAAAGAAAGAGAAGGAAGAGAAAGAAAGAAAGAAAGAAAGAAAGAAAGAAAGAAAGAAAGAAAGAAAGAAAGGAAGGAAGGAAGGAAGGGAGAAAGGGAGGGAGGGAGGGAGGGAGGGAGGGAGGAAGGAGAAAGAGAAAAAGAGAAAGAAGGAAAGAAGAAAGAGAGAAAGAGGTGGTTAGGGTCTGATCTCAAAAAAATCAAGAAGGCCATGGATAGGAAGAACTAAATGAATAACACACTAAACAGCAACTCTAGCTATTGCTAGGGTATGTAGGGGGCAAGGAGAAACAGTGGAAATGTAGGGAATGCAGGTAGGAGACCACTAGAGCAAGACCTCTGTAGAACTCAGTAGTGTGTCAGCAATGTTGTTATTCCAGGGAAATTTTGCTGTAATATGTAAAGGAAAAAAAAAGAGGCAAAAATGATTCCTCAGTTTGAGGCAAAAGGAGAATAGAGAGGCCAGTAATGATTTTTGGAAACTTGGCGTATGGGTGCACATAACTTCTTTGTATGGTGGGTAGAAAAGAAATTCAGGAGTTCTAAATAGAGCTCATCAAGTGGCGTATACTTGTAATCCTAGTTTCATGGGAGGTGGAGATCAGGAGGATTGGGATGGAAGGCTAGTCATAACTGAAAGCTAGTGAGATTCTATCTCATTCAGTAAGCTGGGCATGATATTTCCCACCTGTGATTTCAGCTAGGTAGGAAGATTGCAGTCTGGGGTTTCCCTGGGCCAAAAGATAATAAATAACACTTGGTCCTCCATTAAGCCTGTACCTCATTAATTCACTCTGGATAAATCTATAGGTCTAAAAATTCTTTTAAATGCTAAAAAGCTATCTGAATTGTGATATAAAACATAGGACTCATCATCATTTATTCCTCACAAGACTTCTTCAAATGCTGTAATGGAAATAAAATAAGCCTAAAATTCAAGAGAGAGAGAGACATAGATAGAGACAGAGAGACAGAGAAACAGAGATAAAAAGAGAGACCCTTTCTGAGAAAATAAACTAAACAGAAAAAAGGGCTGGAGGTTTGTGCTTGCTTGCCTAATAAGCACAAGGCCTTCAGTTCAAATCCTAGTATTCGGGGGGCAGGGGGCAGAGAATAGAGAATGTTGAAAGGGAATACATTAATCAAGATGTCTTGTGTCAGAGACTGACACCTTGAAAGGAAACCCATTTGTATAACTACTTAAAGGTAATACAATTTTAAGCTATATATTCACTTGAAAGAAATAAAGAGAACTCTAATTTGTGTTTGACATGCTAGACTTACAAATATAAAATTCAAAATAATAACAAAAATGTTTTATTTCTGTTTTAAATGCATAAATTTAAACAATGTCAATTCTATTAACATTGTGCTTTTTGTTCTTTTCTGAATGCAAGGAGTTTGTATCTACTATTTTACTTTAAATCTAACTTACCCCCTCCCCAAAATTTGTGTTCTTTAACCTCACACACAAAACCGTTTTGTAATTGATTTGCAAAGGGAGTTTTGTAGAAAAGCTTGTGCTTATACTAAGTATCTATGCATGATTTAAAATATACAAGGCTGAAAAACCTCCAAGCGAATTTAGATTTGAAATCTGAAAAGAGAGCCATAAATGCAGAGACAGTGTTAGTAAGAGCTCCCTTGGTCCACTCAGCCTCTGATATTCAGTGATAACAGGGCAGAATAGGATGAGGTCAGTCAGCTTCCTGAGAACCTCCATGTCCTCTGGGGAAAGACCATTAATTTTTTGAAACTTGAATACTGTCATGGTTCAGAGTGCGGAACAGACTGGCCTAGAAATAAAAGAACCTGCCTTTCATTCCCATCCCTGCCGCTTACTGGGATGTGATCTTCTGTCTCCATACATTTGAAATAGAGCCGTCATTATGAATCTGTTGCAGAGCTTTTGAGGATTTCTTACCATTATATAGAGATACACTCAAGGACCATGAAACAATATGCATATAAGTTTTCTTCTGAATTATAAATATCTGTTAAAAATCCCATAGAAAGAAATATTTTATGGATAAAATTGAACTGAAAAAGAGATTTAAGGACAATGCTGATGTATGCAGCAAAGGAACTTTCTAAATCTTCAAAGTAATTCTTTAACTTGTCACAAGTTCACAGTGGTGCTACAGAGCTTTTATGTAGTGGACACTGACTAAGGCATAGGAATGAATTCCCTTCTTAAAAAAAGTATAAAGGGCTTTTTAAAGTGTCCTGGGTCTATACCAGCAGGTATATTGAGATAAGGCATATAAAATTCCCTTTTTACGTAAGCAATTTTTTATGCCAACAAAGTTTTGAGTTAGTTTACGGAGCAATCTTGGTAAAAATGATATAGTTAATGAAATGGATTTACAGGAAAAACAAAAGAAAAGAAAGTATAAGGGAATGTTATTACACAAAACAATTCTGAGGGATTATTGTCAAAAATTGATTATGATGTGTTTCTTAGTTTCTTGGGAGGCCCAGACAAAGGGAAACATGAACAATGACTCAGTGGCAATTTCATAGGGGCAAAGAATTTGCTTTGTTTCCCAAGAAAGATACAACTTGGACAGTCTAAGCCCATATTCCCCTTTCTTCATTAAGATGTTGAGGCTTGAATGGTTATGAGTCTTCAAACTGAGAATCAACCTTAGCAATTTGAAGGTGCCACATGGGAGAGATCACCCGTGACTTTAGACTTTCTAAATGTAAACATTCTAAGTGAAATCCAGGAAACAATCTGAAAAGTTAACTATGATTAACAAAATACCAAGAAGTACTAGATTCTCACAGCAGATAGGGCATCAAGCTAAAATATAAAACTATGTCTTTCTGTGTGATACTATTGCTTATTCCTACTTTTATTACCCAAGATAAGAAAACTTATTGTTTACACTTTGTTTTTTGCTGAAAAGTTCTGATTTTGAAATCAAAGACAAAGCAATTATACTCAGGAATCAGATAAACAAGGCAGGATATCTTTAAAAAGGAAAACAACATTTAGGATGCTAGGAGTTATGTGGGTGCTATTTATGGATACCAAACAATCATCAAAGGCAGCAACATGTCCACCTTGTGATTAAATAACTAATTTTGGTGTGAAGATTTTAAGTGTACATTGCATTTTTTTACTTCTTGAATGTTTTCTCTAGACTTTACCAACTTGGAAACTATTCAGTACACATACCGCAAAATTTAAACTGCTGAAACCATCACATATCACAAAGCACATGCAGTTAGGTGCCTCTCAACACTTAACCTCTCCCCTACGCTGCAAAAAAAAAGTGGAGAAATAAGAATATTGAAAGGACAGTGATATCTAAAAAAGATGTTCCTACAGTCGAATATATAGGGGATTCAATACTTGAATATAAATTAACATAAACTGTCACTCTTTAATTTAGACATTTCTGTCCTGTATTAATAAGTAAGAAATGCACATTTATTGTTTTTATTATTTTTACATTCTTTTTTTAATGTGAAAATACTGTACGGAGGGGTTACAATTACATGGGCAAGATAATGAGTACATTTCTTATCAAGCATTGTTGCCTCCTCCTTTGTTTCCCCTTCCCATCCCTTCCTATTCTTCCACCCGCGCCCCCCACCCAATCCTCCCCGATCACCCCCCCCTCCGCCCACACCAAAGTTTTAAAGTTTGTTTTCGACATAATGACTTGGACATCTCATTGTTGCAATGGGTCCATCTGTATCCCTATTAAACGTTTTGTTTTTCCCCTTCCCCTCCACAAATTATAACATCAAATACAGTGAAAGCAGGGGTTATACTGTGGGGGAGGGACATACAAAGCAACAAATAAATAATCTTATAAATGTGTTAGAAACAATCTCAAGAAATAAAAAAAATCATTTGAGTACATATCTTAGGGTTCATTTTCCTAACATCACCTTATCTGACCTTTTCTGCTTGACTCAGACATATACTAGATATTGCAAATAAGGGAAACCATGGGACCTATGTTTCTTTGGGCCTGGCTTACTACACTTAATATAATTTCTTTCCAAGTCTTTCCATTTCCTAACAAATGGGGCAATGTCATTCTTTCTGATGGAGGCATAGAATTGCATTGTGTATATATGCCACATTTTCTTGATCCATGCATCTACTGAGGGGCTTCTGGGTTGGTTCCATATCTTAGCTATAGTAAATAGTGCTGCAATAAACATAGTCGTGCTGGTAGCTTTAGTGTGGTCTTGTTTGTAAACATTTGGGTAAATGCCCAAAAGTGGGATTGCTGGGTCATAGGGAAGCTCTATGTGGAGTCTTTTTTTTTTTTTTTTTATTTGAGAACATACTGTACAGAGGGGCTACAATTACATGGGCAGGATAATGCATACATTTCTTACCAAGCATTGCAGCCTCCTCCTTTGTTTACCCTTCACTTCCCTTCCCAGCCTCCCCCCTCCCCCCACCCAATTATACCCCCCCCCCACATCGACATTGTAAAGCTGGTTTTGACATGACGTTTTGTACTTCTCATTGTTGCAACTGGTCCGCCTGAATCCTTAAACGACTTGTTTGTCCCCATCTCCTCCACATGTTATACTGACATCAAATATAGTGAAAGCGGGGGTTACACTGTGGGGGAGGGGCATACAAAGCAACAAAGAAATAATCTTATAAATGCGTTAGAAACAAATGCATGAAAGAAACGAAAACATTAAAATACATATTTAAGGGTTCATTTTCCTAACATCACATTATCTGACCTTTTCCGCTTGACTCATACCTATACTAGACATTGCAAATAAGGGAAACCATGGGACCTATGCTTCTTTGGGCCTGGCTTACTTCACTTAATATAATTTTTTCCAAACCTTTCCATTTCCTAACAAATGGGGAAATGTCATTCTTTCTGATGGAGGCATAGAATTCCATTGTGTATATATACCACATTTTCTTGATCCATTCATCTACTAAGGGGCATCTGGGTTGGTTCCATATCTTAGCTATGGTAAATAATGCTGCAATAAACATAGTCGTGCTGGTAGCTTTAGTGTGGTCTTGTTTGTAAACATTTGTGTAAATGCCCAAAAGTGGGATTGCTGGGTCATAGGGAAGCTCTATGTGGAGTCTTTTGAGGAACCTCCATACTGCTTTCCAAAGTGGTTGAACAAGTTTACATTCCCACCAACAATGAAGTAAAGTACCCTTCTATCCACATCCCCTCCAGCATCTGCTGTTATTAGAGTTCTTGATTATAGCCATTCTAACTGGGGTGAGGTGGTATCTCAATGTTGTTTTGATTTGCATTTCTTTTATGGCTAGGGAGGTTGAGCATTTCTTCATGTGCCTATTGGCCTTCCTTCTTTCCTCCTCAGAGAAGTTTCTCTTTAAGTCTTTAGCCCACTTATTTATTGGGCAGTTTTTTCTTTGCAGATTTGTTGTTGGGGTATTTATTTTTTTGAATTCCATGTATATTTTAGATATGAGACCTTTGTCCATTGCATGGATAAAATGATGTTCCTGCAGTCGAATATATAGGGGATTCAGTAGTTGAATATAAATTAAAATAAACTGTCACTCTTTAATTTATACATTTCTGTCCTGTATTGATAAGTAAGAAATGCACATTTATTGTAAAAAATTATTTTAAGTAGAATATCTTGAGAACAATGAGAAATAATCATCTGTAAACAGCCCGAACAGTTACTGTCTTAGTGAATTTCCTCTAGCATTTTTCTGTTTATTTTACTAAAAACATTTATGGAATTTTCTAGTGGCAGAGTCTATGCTAAATACTCTCTTTTATTTTGATAATGAGGATTAAACCTAATTGTATTGCATTAGGCAAGTGTTCTACCACACTCCAGCCTTTGATTTTTATTTTATTTTTGAGATACTATCTCACTCCCTTTGTCCAAACTGGATTGAAATCTATGATTTGATCTTCCTGCAATTAACAGATGTGAATCACCACTCTATGTGCTAAATATATACATTATTCATTTAACTCAATACTCCCTCAAGAGTGTGTGCATGTATACACACATCTACTCACATATTCTCTTTCTCACTCCTCCCTCAACACTTGTTTTTTTTCTGTTTGGTAGAGATTAGGATCACTTCATGGCACTCTAACCCTGCAGCTGGAAAGGTCGGCACCAGGAACAACATGACAGGAGAGAAGAACTCTGCCAACTAAGTCTAATGTCCCAATCTTGCCTTAGAAAATAGAATTGAGGACCTGATAGGCAGTAGAAAGGAGTCTGTGATGGAGCTTAAGTCTATTTTCTGCCACAGTGCATTCAATGAGTGGAGCAATCAAGCCTGGAGGAAAAATCAAGAGAATGAGAATCTATGTAAGCTTGTGTCTGGGGGCGGGAAGAGAGAGGGAGAGAAAGGGAAAGACAGAGGGGAAAGAGAGAAAGGAAAAGAGACACACACAGACACACAGACACACAGACACAGACACAGACACACAAACACACACACACACACACACACACACACACACACACACACACACCCCCCGAAAGATTGCACTCTTGGAGCATTTCCAATGGACGTCCAAATAAACGTCTATCTTCCCTTCAAATACATTTTGAACTTAAGCTTTAAGATACCATGTTAATGTGCATTGATAGTGATTATCTTGCTCTGTACAAAGCATCATTCCAACTATTTAATGTTCATTTATTTCATTAAATACATTTTAATCTTTATATCAACCCCCTCTAAAGTGTGAGTGTCACTGCCTTCATTTACATGGGAGGACAGAACCTCAAAAACTTAAAGCAGGAGGCATTGGTTAGGAAGGGCATGCCCATATATTACTCCTGCCCCACTATATTTATACACACACACACACACACACACACACACACATTTATTTTTCTGTTCCCTTTGGCACATGCTCACCTCCAATAGAACAGAAATGGAGGTCTATTTTTAAATATGTGTGCAAACCAGCATCAAGAATACAAGAACAATATAAGAGATGGGCAAATATAATTGAGTGAAAATCTGAAAAACAACTCCTATGCCCCAGGCCTGGATTTCTGTCCTGCACAGGGAGGGGCCTGTTTCTACCCCTACTCTCCCAGGCCTCCTCAGCAGGTGCCTGAGAACATAGTTGGAGAGGGACTAGTAAGGCTTTTCAAATGAAAGACATCAGTGAATTTACTATAAGAGACAAATGCAGAGGAATTACAATCCACATAGACATTGACTGCTTTCCTTTACCTTGACTTTCAAAATTCTTTACTTCTTCACATACCTCAAAAAGCCAACTGTTGCTGGCACCCGTGTCTCACCCCTGTGAGCTTAGCTACTAAGGAGGCTGAGATCTGAGGATCGCAGTTGAAAGCTAGCTCGGGAAGGAAAGTCCATGAGACTCTTATCTCCAATAAACTAGCAGAAAACTGGAAGTGGCAGTGTGGCTCAAGTGGTAGAACGCTAGTCTTGAGTTGAAGAGCTGAAGGACAGCACCCAGGCCCAGAGTTCAAGCTCCAAGACCAACAAAAAAAAATCCAACTGCTAGCTGGGCACCAGTGGCTCATGGCTATAATTCTAGTTTCTCAGGTGGCTGATATCTGAGGATCAAGGTTCAAAGCCAGTCCAGGCAAGAGACACTTATGTCCAATTAACCACCAAGAAAATAGAGTTCAAGTGGTAGAGTGCTAGCCTTGGGCAAAAAAACCACAGGGACAGCACCCAGGCCCTGAATTCAAGCACCAGCACCAGCACATGCACACAGGCACACACACACATACACTCTCTCTCTCTCTCTCTCTCTCTCTCTCTCTCTCACACACACACACACACACACACACACACACACACACACACACACACACACACACACACACACACACACACACACACAAAAGAAAAAAGAAAATGTAACTTTTTCAGTTTACCTAGGGAAAATTAGTGTTCCTTCAAACAGTCTGATGGTCGGCAAATGTTTGTGAGCTCCCGAATACACTCCTAGACGTCTGTCATCAATTCCACCTTCAAAACTTTTGCCTTCAATCAGAGTTTCTGAAGAGCATTGGTACAATTAAAGTTAATCAATACAGCTTTTATTTTACTTGGTCTCATAAAAATATAATAATTCTACTTTCAATGAAGGGAATTAATTAGCATGGCCTTGAGACATTGCCCTTCATTTGAAATGTTGTGTGTGTTCTATTACTGTCATAAATTTTCATTATGTTTTTTTTTCTTGAAAACAGTCCGTAAATATTCCTTCGGCAAACATTTACTGAGTGTGTGCAGTGTTGCAGAATGTACTTAGTGCTGGGAGCCCAGAATGCTCTAAAAGATCGATCCGCCTTGGGTATTATGTACATAATCAAGTTTGAAAGTCTGGATCATTTTAGCAACTGAAGGAGAAAATCATTTCTGAAACTATAAGTCTCTTTAGTATGGGGAATAAGGCTGAGAAACTTGTCTTCATGGTTTCTAGCCAGGAGATCTATCTATTTAAAATCACTTAACATCAGAATATGTAAGCAAACGTTTAAGGGCATCAAATGATTACAACTAAAAATGTAGCATGCACATATTACTTAGATATGGTAGTTTATATTTTGTTCAAAAAATGGATTGATAAAAAGACTTTTCTCCATATGAAAGGCAATGTCCCCAAATTCAGTTTCTTTATTACACATTCATTATAACTCTAGCTTTTGTTGGGAGAGAGATGAGATCCTCGTTCAAAAACATAACTGAGAGCCATTGTTACATTCTCCTTTCTGACATTGTCAAAGATGCTACAGAGAAACAGAGACCTACAAAGATATGAGTCCTGGCACATATTGTAAATGCCAGCATTGAATGATATCTCCATGGTAAGAAAGAGAAACTTCACAAATTTTCACCCACCTGAACAACCCATCCTGTTGCTTTGCCTCTGAGCCTGGATGAGTTTTCCCATTTGTCCTTCTGTGGCACAACTTCTGTGGAAGGTGTGTGACTTTTCCTTTATTCAGCAGATATGAAGTCCTAACTCTTCTTGCAAACATTCTGAGAAGCTATCACCAGGCCACAAGAAGTACAGATAAAATTTTCATCCCATACTCTCCCTTCATAGTACCCCTGTCCTGAAAAACTGCTTACTGAATAAAACGCAACAATGATTGCACATTTATATAAACCTGAGAGAGCATTATCACATTAGTCATAACACCAGAGAGGAACAAGCAGAGGAATCATTATCTGAGTGTCAGAAGTATCAATTGACCTACTGCTCCACATGCTTAAGTGGGACCATTAATAGATGTTTTGCCAGCTGCCAGTGGCTCACACTAGCAATCCTAGCTACTCAGGAGACTAAGGTCTGAAGATTGTAGTTAAAAGCCAAACAACGCTAGAAAGTAAATGAGATTCTTATCTCCAATTAACTATCAAAAAGCTGGAAATGGTGCTGTGGCTCAAGTGGTAGAGTGCTAGCCTTGAGCAAAGCAGCTCAGGGGCAGCACTCAGGCACTCACGCCTCAGAACCAGCACACACACACACACACACACACACACACACACACACACACACACACACACACACACACACACACACACACACACACAAAGATAGATGCTTCATGTTTTCCTGGCCATGTTCTTTTTTCTTATGCTTATGCTTCTTTTGGTGAAGATTTTGTCATCTTGATGTCAATTAATAACTATGCTGTCTTGGGCTTATCGTCCTCAACTTCATATTCCTTGCCTTGTAGAATGAAGACATTTCTTGGCAAAATTCTTGCAGTGGGCGAATCCACTCATAGTACTCAATGTACATGTATGAAAATACAACCAGGTAAATTGAGGGCATGGGGTTGGGAGAGATGGAAAATGATCTAAGTGGTGACATTGATCAAGATGTACTGTACTCACAAAGTGACATGTTAAATTAGAACTCCTTTGTACAAGTACATAGGTATAATTTTTTAAGTAGAAAAACAATGAAACCAGTGCAATCCATACCTCTTAGGTCTAGGTTGTGCATAGCTGCCTCTTTTAAAGAATATAGGACAGAGAAGAGTGGAACAAATCATTTCCAGAATAAAAGTGATCAACTATACCCCGAAGTTAACATCAATAGTGATGTTGACATACACCCTCGATTTCATGCACTGAGAACACATTTTCCCCCAACCCCCCAATCCTGGGTTTGAACTCAAGGCCTAGCTTCTGTCCCTGAGCTTTCTCCTCTCCACCCCTCCCACCCCCACACACAATGCTAATGCTCTAACACTTGAGCCATAGCTCCAATTCTGGCTCTTTTTGGTTAAATGGAGATGAGTCTCATGGATTTTCCCAGCCCAGGCTGGCTTAGAATCATAATCCTCAGATCTCAGGCTGGGATTACAGGTGTGAGCTACCAGTGCCCAGCTTGAGAACATACTTTTTCTCTGTAATTCTCCTCCCTGAAACCTCATAGCCACAATCTTAGGAGAAAAGATTCAGAGAGCTCCCAACTGAAGAATATTCTACAGAATGCCCTGTCCAATACTCCTAAAAAGGGAGAAATACCATCTCTTTCCCTTTGGTGATTATTATATGACAATAATAATAGCTATTATTATAATGCTCACAATATGTATTCCCATCCCCATTGCTATCAGGCTTGTTTGTATAACTTACTTTTTGACAAATGACATATGAGAAGTGATGACGTGTCTTTTCTGAGTTTTAGTCATGTGGTTTTCACACTGTTCTCTTCCCTTGGGAACCTCCAGCAGTCAGTCTGAATCCCAGAATGGACACCATGCTGAGTGGAAGTGGACATGGATTAGGCTTGTAGCATGACAGAGTAATGAAAGTTGTAAGCTATTGCATCATTGGGGTTGGTTTGCCAATTAAGCTCACATTGAGGTCCCAAATCTAGGTAATCTAGGCCTTTCTCTCTCCATTCCCTCCTGTCCCCTTCTCATTTTTCCTGAATATTTCTTCTACCAGCTTCTCCTCAGGTGACACAAAGTCCTGAGTCTCCTTATCCTAGACACTGTTTTTAGGCTTAATCATTATGGATTCCTTTCTTACATTTTCTCTTAGCTGTTTCTTCACTTTTGTCTTTCTGGAGTTTTCAGCCAGAAGCTCTCAAGTGTGATGGAGCCTCAGATAAAATCCCTCTGCCACATCTGCCTTGCTTGCTTTCACTCTTCTCATGTTGGCATACTATGAAACCAGAATAAGAAGAAGCTCCAGAAACCCTTTGGATAGAAAAAGAAACCACCGCATGGGAGTGAGGGGTGTGTTAGAAGAGATTGGGAGCTGAACACAGGCAGGAAGGCTCATAGCTTCAGCCTCAGCTGTCTTCTGAATCATTGCCCAGGTACCAGCTGTAATTCTTTGCTCCAAAGTCAGTGTGGTGAATTCTGCCATTCTTATTGACTCATCCACATTCACAGACCTAGTTAGGCATCCAAAATGACTTAAGATATAGACTCCCCAAATCATAGAAATCTGTATCAGAGAAAATGGGCAGAAAGAACTTCAGTTAATCAGGTTCAACTCATTTTTACATGCTTATAATTTAACTGAGAGAAAAATATCAAATTCACTCAGCCTTCACAAAATCAAAATATCAAAGCAACTACTTCTTATAGGAAGTAAATATTCACATCATAAATCAGAATTTCTGAAGGGGTGGTGTTCTCAGAAAGTAAGGAATTAGGGCTCAGGACACATTTCAGACACATTTCACATCAGCATCAAGATTAAATTCATTAGCACAGGCTGCAAAAGTTGCTTACTCTCAGCAGGTAAGAACCTATCATTTTTTTTCTGGCCCTTAGTAAAAAAAAATGATGGAAGAGTTTGATTTCCTTTCTCAATTTCAATCTTCAAAGTCACATTGTCTTCTAAGGAAGTCATTTATCTCACTCACCTGAAAATACAGAATATGTCTTCAAAGGAAGGTCTTCTGGGCATCTGGAAGCAAAATAGGAGGAGTGAAACAGGCTGCAAGATACTTGATTGTTCAGGAATAGAATGTTTGTCTTCTTCCACAGCCAAGCTAGTTTTGAGGGCTTGTCCTTTCCACAAGCCAGGTGGGACGGTGGTTAGGTAGGACGGGAGAAATGTCATAGAGTTTCAGAAAAAGGCAAAAGAAAGGTGCATGGCTTTTCTTCTCAGAACAGAACCTTTAAATAGGATATGGTTTTTCTCTTTACATAACACTTAATTATACAGTAGTCCCCTTCACTGTAATTTCCCCTTCTGTAGTTAGTTACCTGTGATTAACTGTGATCTGAAAAGATTAAATGGAAAAATCTCATATTTTGGAAGAGACCACATTCACATAATACCTTTTTTGTTTTTTATTTTTGGTTTTTTGGATGTAAGGTCTCACTGTATATCTCTCTCATTATCTTCCTGCCTTAGCTTCTGTTTCCTAGGATTACAGGTGTGCACTTCCACACCCATTTCACATTACATTTTTACAGCATATTGTTACAATTCTTCTATTTTATTAGTTACTGTTATTATTGTCTTACTGAACCTAATTTATAACTTAAGCTTTATTGTAGCTATAATTGTCTGGGAAAAAACATAGTATATATGGTCATCTTGGTATTAATATGGTTGCTTCCAGAACTGATTGAGCATACTAAAATCAGCATAGGATCCAATCCCATATAGAAAATAGCATATTTCATACAAAATAAGTTACACTTTAAATCGCATCAAGGTTATATCTATTACCAACATACATGTAAAGGTATGTAAATAGTTGCTATATTGTCTGTTTAGGGAACAACAAATTTTTCCTATTTTAAATTTCTGGTTGGTTGAATTCCTAGATGTGGAAATTCTGGATACCTAGGGTTAACTGTATAAAGTACTTCACTGATTTTACGTACTCACTTGGAATGCATCTCCAGAGGCTAATCTGGAACTACTATAAACATCAAAAAGACAGAAACTTGACCTTCTTATTTTGCCATAATTACTCACTAAAGAAAATATGGATAAATTTCATTCTGTACCTTCTCCTCCTCTTCTTCCTCCTCCTCTTCTACCTCCTCCTCCTCCTCCTCCCTCCTCCTCCTCCTTCTTATACTTCTTCCTTTTTCAGTGCTGAGGGCCTTGCACATGCTAGGCTTGTTCTCCACCACAGTTCTACATCCCAACCCTCTAGAGCTTCTCAAAAGCCTAAGATGTTGACTTGGGTTTCCTGAGAGAAATTCATGTTTAATTCCTTGTTTTTTTAAGGTTATCAAATGAATAACTTTATATTTGTAAGATGTTATTATAGTAAATATGAAATAATATTTTTATGTTACTAGGTGGCGCCCAGTTTCCTTTTAGATAGAAAATATGTGGCTGGCTTCCAACCAAAATCTTTACATCTCAGCCTCCTGAGTACCTAGGATTGCAGGCATCAGTCACCTCTCCTGGCTGAGACAAATAATTTTGGTAAGGAAAATCACTATGATATGGAATATGAGGCATGAAGAATGTGGACTAAACAGGAATATTTTGAAAGCTTGAACAAAACTGAAGTTATCACAAATTTGCAGTCTTCAGTGATGAAAAAAATGAAAAAGAAGTTACAGAAGCAGAGAATTGAAAACTAAAAAGAAATTAGTGAATAATTCCTTGTTAGCAGAAGTACTGATGATTTCTTTTTAGAAAAAGAAATTAAAAAAAATCTGTTTGATATAGTGGTACATGCCTATAATTCTAACTACTTGTGAGGTAGACACTGGATTTTTCTGTTGGTATGGTAAAAATATAATACTGAAGTGCCAATCTCTAAAACAAACTAGTGCCACATGTTGATAAGAGAGGCAGAAGTTGGAGGACCATGGTTTGAGGCAGTTAATATAAGACTATCTGAAAAGCAAACTAAAGCTAAACAAAGTGCTAGGGATTTGGATCAAGAGCAATTATCCAGCCAGGTTGAGGCCCTGAATTCCATCCCTTCTACTGAGAAAGTAAAGACAAGAAAAAGGAAAAAGATTCTTGATACAATTTTCAAGGTATTTTCTATGCAATTTTCTGCTATAATTTCCTTCTTCAATTGCCTTAAAAGTTTTGAGAAGTCATTTACACAAATGACTACCATCATTTGGGGAAATCAAGGGAAAGTCTTTGCAACCAGTTTTGTAAGACAGAACAACTCTGTAAAACTGAGTTCAATGAGAATAAAATGAGAGGTAATGGTTTCATGAAAATGCAATTAATAACTACATGTCAGAAGGTGAGGAGCTCATAAAGAGGATTTACTTCTTAAAAGAACAGGAGGGTTGCGTTGATTTCATTTCAATTTATTTTTATTTTTATTTTTTGGGTCCAGTCGTGGGGCCTGAACTCTGGGCCTGGGTGTTGTACCTCAGTTCTTCAGCTCAAGGCTAGCGCTTTACCACTTCAGCCACAGCGCCACTTTCCTCTTTTTCTTTCTGCTTATGTGGTGCTGAGGAATTGAACCCAGGACCTCAGGCATGCATGGCAAGCGCTCTACCACTGAGCCACCTTCCAGGCCCTCAATTTTTAAAATTAGGGTAAATTTGGTTGGTACTTTAACACCTTTAAGCAAGGTGTTAAGACAATAAAATTATTGTTGAGATTTTTATAAACACTATAAAGCAATTGTTACATAGATTTTTTTTTTATAGAAACTATTCAACAATTGTTGGATAAATCCCAACAATGTAAATGTGTTCTGTGTCATCTGATGGTGTTGCATATCTCATTATCTAAGGTTGGGAGAATATTATCTTCATTTTCAGAATACAGAAATGGAGGCAAGAAGTATAAATTACTGAAGAAGGCTGAAGTATAAATTACAATTAAGACTGAGTAGAAACCAGAATCCATGGCTCAAATTCAATTCATTATTTGCAAACCCTGGGACTACACTAATATCTAAAACTCTTCTGCTAGCTGGGTGACATTGGACATGTTTCTTAGAGTTGTCATGTGTTGCTTTTTTTCTGTAAAAAGCTAAAAATATTGGTGTTTTCTAGAATTAAAGATTATGTCTTTTGTAAAGTGTTATGCATAGAACATGAAACAAGAATTCCATGAACTCTGAAGTTCTTTATGCAGTTTTTTAAAAAATTATTTTTTGAAGAATCAAGATAGTGAAATTATTCACATTCCTTTCATTCCAGAAAGCATTATCTGAACACATTTGAGAAGAATTTCTACAACAGTCTTGTAATGTATAGGCTTTTGATGTACTTATTTGCCTTCTCTCTGTATCTTCTTAACGGGGTTATTATTGTCTTATTCATGAGTTTAAGAGTTCTTTATATATTATGAATAAAAACTATTTGTCAAGAACTTTATATTTTGCTTCATTAGCAAAAATGCCTGCTATGTGGTTGAACAGAAATGGATGACATCTTTGCCTGATTTCTGAGCAACTGGAATTCTTTCATTCTAATGCAGTACTCTATATCAGGTCAAGAAAGTTCCCATATAGGGGTTGGGAAGGTGGCTCAGTGGTAGAGTGCTTGCCTTGCATGCATGAGGCCCTGGGTTTGATTCCTCAGCACCATATAAGCAGAAAAAAAAGCCAGAAGTGGCACTGTTTCTCAAGTGGTAGAGCGCTAGCCTTGAGCTGAAGAGCTGAGGGACAGCGCCCAGGCCCAGAGTTGAGGCCCACAACCGGACCCTCCCCTACCCCCCCAAAAAAAAGAAAGTTCCCATATAATAAGTTTGACAAATTTTTACCATCCTGCTATTTTGAACAGGACAGAATTATTTTAGGGTCACAAGTAGGGAATTCCCCTGTGACCTGTCTCCTGTACAGGCATGGAACCCCAATTTGCAAACTGCTGATCATACTGAAAACAAATTTTTGCTTGTTAGGACTGTCAGATTTTTGGCATATGTGCTCAGGATGTTTTTCCAGAAAACATAAATCCACACATAGAAATTAGATAGTCACAGCTGTTTGAATTGGCATTAGTAATAATATTTTTATTCTTGATGTGCCATATCTCTATATAAAACAGAATGAAAAACACAGTTTGTAACAGAATAAACATGAGTATATCACCTAGAATCTGGATATGGTTAGTAAACTCTAGGGGATTTTCTCATAGCTTTCAGACTTTTCATAAACATAAATAATAGAAAGCAAGTGAGATGGTTTATACCTATAATCCTAGATACTCTGAGAATGGACCTGTGGATAGTGGGAGTTCAAGGTCAAGCTGGAAAACATACAAGGGACCTCCATTTCAATCAAGAAAAGATGGGTCTGCCAATGTGTGGCTTGTCATCCTACTGGACATCCAACTAGGAAGTTCACTATCCAGGGAGTCTAGGAATAAACAAATGCAAGACTCTATCTCAAAAACAACCAAAGCATGCTGGATGTGGCATGATTCAAGAGGTAAGGTGCTTGCCTGGCAAATGCAAGGCTCTGAATTGAAACCCAAGACCCTACCAAAAAAAATAAAAATAAATAATATGAAATAATTCTCTAGATAACTACACACTTAGTTTAATTATCTTATGTATTCTCCAAATAATCTTGTAGTGAAGGCAGAGAATTGAATAAGCCAGATCAATATACTACTCCAAAATCACAGAGTGGCCCAGAGGTCAGCTTTAAGATCATTCAATGTCTGGATCTTCCTGTTCTTAGATACACAATCTTATGTGTGTGTGGGGGGGGGGGAGGACGAATGTATAAGAACAATGCATTTATTTACACCCTTCATCCAGTTTCACTTATTGAAATCCTATCTCAAATGTAATGTTATAGAAGTGGTCCTTTGTGTGTATGTGGATGGTAATTAAGTCATGGAAGCAAGCCTTCATGAATGGGATTTAAATAAACAAAACCAAATAGATTTCACTCCTGATCTTTAATACAGAGCATCACTCAGAAAAAAAATCCTGACTATGCTGGCATTTCAATCTTGGATCACCAGGCTCCAGAATGTAGAAATAAATTTAGTATTTATAACCAATACAGTGTCTGGTAATTTGCCATCATAGGTCAAAAAGATGAACAGTAAGCCAGCTGAAAAGGACTGTTGTGGTTTCTCTATGTTTTATTCTTCCATCTTTCCAGAGTGCCTGTGATGTAGAAAAATGTGAAGATTCCATAGGGAAAAGTTTTAAAACTGCCTTCTTGTCCAACTCTGACTTCAAAACTTTTGGAATGTAAAGAATGACATCAAGTACTCAAGAGACCTAAGACAAGACAGTTGATCCTCGTCTGCTTTGCTCTTCAGCACCTGGTGAAAATTTACACTATATAAACAGGTCAACTAAAGGTAGTTATAATAAATTTTAAAATGCGTAGCCAGAAAACACTTTATGAACACTCTCTCACTATAGTCTCATTGGCTCCCATGTCCAAAATAGGAAACTAAGGCTGAAAGAGAGGTAGGTAATTTACCCAAGTTTGCAAACTTGGTATATTTGTACATTTAAATGCAGACTAAACTATATCCATACTTAGGCTGACATACCATGTGCATTTATTTTTCTGCAGAAATAAAAGGCTCACGAACTTTTTTCCATGTTCTACACTCATATGTGCTACCATGATATCTTTATCCTTGCTGCCGCCAAGTCATATCAAATGAAGTTGATACATCTGTACCCACTCAAATACAAATGGCTGAGACTTGGGCAACTGTACTTTTAAATCTCCCATGCAGTAATAATGTGTAAATAACAGTATGAAATCCTGAGCTAGAGAATAAAACTTCTATGATGGTGCTAGACCCACCTCACATATCTTTGTCTCTTTCTTCCTTCCTTTTTAGTGCTGGGGATTGAACCCAGGGCCTTGTGCATATTAAGCAAGTGCAACAACACTAAGCTACATGGCCATTTCCATCTCTCCAATTTGATTCACTGCTACCCTGTTCCTGGTACTTTGCATTCCTTGGTCATAATATTTGGAGACTACTAAACTTCATAAGCTTTTCATCTTTTTTCTTCCTTCCCATGTATCAAGACACTGTGCAAGAAAGGTTTTCCTGACCTCCCAAGGCAGAGTTCATGGCTCATTATCAGGTTCTATTTTACCATGCATATCACTCTATTATTACATTTATAATAACAACTCACTTAAATAATTGTTCTCTTCAGACTATTGGTAGACTATTGTTCAATCTTATTTTTTATATACCCAGGAATAGAATTTTTTTGTCTTGTTTTCCTCTTTTTGACTTGGTAAAATTTTCCTGATTTTGAAGAACTATTTATTCTCCATGAATATTGTCTCAGGACATTTCTGCATAATGTCTATAATAAAATTAAGAGATTTCCAGCCAAAGAAGACAACTCAGCATTCTAGAGGTTAATGACTGTACTCTGGATTCCTGTGCATTGGGCACTGCATTTGGCATCTCTGTTTTACAACAATGGACAATCTATATTGAAAGTTGCTTTTTTTTGTTTCCTATTTCAAGCCATATGAAGTATTTAAGGTGTACAGCAAGTTAATTGTGGAAGTATGAGCTGATAATCTTTTTAAAATTATTATTTATTGTAAAGATACTGTATAGAGTTGTTACAGATACATGAGTAAGGTAATGAGTGCATTTCCTATTAAGCATTGTTACCCTTCCTTTGTTTTACCTCTATATTCCCTCCTCCCTACTTCCCCAACTCCTGCTTCCCCCTACTCCCGAAGTTGTGAAGTTTGTTTTCAATGTCTTGTACATTCCATTGTTACAATGGTCAACCTGAATCCTTGTTTCAGCATTTTTTTCATTTCCCTGCCCCTTCCCAAATTAGAAAAATGTATATACAAGATGCAGGGCACTGGAACCGGGTTATATGAGCTGGTAATCTTTAGCCTTCAAATCTTAAAACAAAAATAAGCAATGCACGATAAAATTTCTTCATGAGGATACTCTCAACCTCCTGATTGATGCTCTGATTCTACCATTAAAGTATAATCTTGTTAGAATCAAGTTTTGATCCAGGTTAAAATGCAAATACCTGTGGAAATGATGACATTAAGTTGGTATTAGTTAATTATGCCTTCCTATTAATGAAATAACTTAGAAAAGGTTTTTACAAAAACTGGATGATAGCAAGAGGGATTTTAGAAAAGGCTTTATAGTGGGTAAGGTGTATAAAATTGTACAAAACTGGAACTGCATGATGGGAAAAGAATAAATTCACAGGCAGGTGTAACTTACTTTTCTAGATGAGCCAAGTTAAGATGAATTATTATGTAAGAAGAAAGTTTGTATTTGGTTCTTTCTAACAACTAGCAGATACTTATTTATAAAAAATAAATACTAGAATGAAAAATTCAAAAGAACTTTGATGATGCATTTAATATTTTGGGGACACCAAAGATTTTTAGTGTAGAGACAGTTCAATAAATTATGGTATTTATAAGCACTGGACTCCCATGTAATCATTATAAATGATATTCTTAGAACAGTGCAATTTCTTAGGATGTTATTAGATAGGAAATATATGCATGATATGATGCCATGAAAAGTCAAATTATAAAGTAGGCTCACACCTGTAATCCTACCTACTCATAAGGGTGAGATTTGAGGATCATGGTTCAAAGCCAGCCCCCGCAGGAAAATCCATTTAACCACCAAAATGCCAGAAGTGGAGCTGTGGCTAGCCTTGAGAGAAAAAAAAAAGCTGAGAACAATGTGCAGGCCCTGAATTCAAGCTCCAATTTGGCAATAAACAAATGAATAACAAACAAATATATGACCCCAAAGTTGTAGGAAAATATGTATATGCATATATGCATGGCAGAAAGGTCTAACCGTGTGTTCCAATGTTCACCTTGTGGATGTCCAAAATGGGATCAACATAAACATTTACTTAAAGAAAACCAAAAGTGACAATATATTGGAAATGATCTGTACACCTTGTGGGGCATTGAGAGAGGGAGGGAAAGAGGAAAAAAATGAGGGAGTTGGTAATAAGTTAGACAAGAAAGTAATCACTACCTTATTATGTAACTGTAACCCCTCTGTACATCACCTTGACAATAAAATTAAAACAAAAAAACTAAAAAAGAAAACTAAAAGCTTTTACTTATTGTATTTAAAACTATATTTTAAAAGAATTATAGGCATGTTTTAAAGTTCTAATGCATTGCCCCACTCTACTGGACTGGAATATGGGGAGAATTATTTACACGAGTCCATGAGTAAGAGCCCCAATAAGAATTCTACAAAGAAATGTCAACATGACCAAAGGATCCTACTCATAATACCTTGCTTCTACAGCAAATCACACAATCCCCAATCCACATAATTTGATCATTTAAAGGGAAATGATGAACCTATTTCTCCATTTGTAGAAATACATACCTGTGACAAGGATGGAAAAGGCACTGAGAGCCAAAGTGAATGATACACAATTTTGAGGAAGAGTCCATAGATAGATGTGTCCCACACATTTCCAACCCTCAGTCTAGGAAAGTCAGTCATTCTTGTCATACTAATAAAGACCACAAAAATGCTAACTGTGGGATTCAAAAAGATTGCATGAGAACATGTGTTCATTGTGACAGCACAGCAACTTCAGCACAAATTACTATGTCTCTCTTTCCTTGCCTTATTCCCACCTCATTCTTCAATTCTGAAGGTGAGATTCTGGGGAGCCACTTCTCTTTGCTCCAATAATTAATGAAAGGACACAGGTTATTGGAGATAAAATTTCTACACACATAGTTCTTGCATTCTCATTCTTTATTAAGCTTACTGAGTACTAATGGGATTCTAAAACACAAGAAAGTCTTAATTTTTCCACTAATTTTTAAAATGCCTCCTGTAAGAAGAATCAAAATTAATGAAAGAAATAACTCAGAAACAATATAAAGATATTTGTGGTGTATTGATACCAGGAGAAATTGAAATGTCACGTGTAAATACCAAATGACATTTACAAAGCACAAACCATAATTATTCTGTGAGCTAATGTGGTAATTACAGATTTATACTTTCCAAAAAAATCACCATTGAGAATACCACAGCCAATTTCAATCACAGAAACAAAGCTGCAAAGAATTGCTGAAATGCTCACCTATTCAGTCCTAAAATTGAGAGGGTTGATTCTGTTGATGTGGATGGTTTGATCCTCTTCCTCCTCACAAATGAATATGCCTATGTAGAACAATTTATAACTATATTTTAACTTTACGGGTGTCTTGCCTTTCTGGTCTGATCTTCAGTCTGAGTACCGCTATTGAGCATATGTAGTTTAGAAACATGGGCCATCCCTTAACAAGCAGAAGCACGCTCTAAAACAGTTCTAACAGAAACTCTGTGATAATGGCAATATTCTATACATGTATTGTCTAACAGACTAGCCACTGGCTACATGTAGCTACTGAATATCAAATGTGAATAGTGTCAGAATTTAATTCTTCCAATTTTAGTTAAGTTAAATGAAATTTTAAACTGAGCTGGACAGCTCAGTTTCCAAATAAGGAAGCTGAAGTTCTCGCAATGATAGTGATAAAATATAATCCAAGCTGGGCAAAGGTGACTAACACTTGTAATCCTAGTTACTCAGGAGGCTGAGATCTGAGGATCTTGGTTCAAAGCCAGCCCAGGCAGGAAAGTCAGTGAGTCTCTTATCTCCAATAAACCACTAGAAAACCAAAAGTAGCTCTGTGGCTCAAGCGGTAGAGTACTCACCTTGAGCTGAAGAGTGCAGGGACAGCGCCCAAGACCAGAGTTCAAGCCCCACAACCGACCAAAATATCTATATCTATCTATATATATATATATACATATATGTACATGTATATATACATATACATGTACATATGTATATATACATATATATACATAAGTACATATATATACATATTTATATACACATATATACATATACATACATATATATACATATACATATATATATTTATATTTATATATATATATATATATATATATATAATCCAAGTGAAGAAGTTTCCATTGGATACTAACTGCATGTCTGTGAATTATCTGAGTTTTTCTGTCTTATAGAATTCAGTCATCACTCACCTAGATTGACCGCTGGGTGGAAAGGGGTGGGGAGAAACACAAGCTACTTGGGATACTGAGAACTGCTCCTTGAAGGTGAGGGTTGTGCATGAATCTTTTCTATATTTAGTAGACAGCGAAGTGTCTAGAATGCTGTAGGTAGAAAAATGTATTTCAAAGTGTAAAACAGGTGCTCTGTTTATCAAAATAGGAGAGAAATCAGACAGATGAATTGTATAAATATACAAGTAATATATAGAAAATTTGCTACATTCTATTCCATGATAGGTTCTGGAATAAACTTTAGTTTTATGTACATACTCTGTAAATATTCACAGGCTAACATACAGAAATGTAATCCTTTATTACTGTTAAAATACATAGAATATCTTCATAAAATATATTTGTGGACCTATCTTTTCCTTAATTTCTTCCACACCTGCATTAAAAAATGGCTCTAAGAGAAAAGTTTCTAGATGTGTAAAATATGAACTCCATCTATTTCTTTTGTTGAATTTGTACTCTAGATAAGATTAAAGTCCCTATTTCATCTTAAGGCTTAGGGCTAGAAAAAGAATAAGTAATCTCAACAAATTGTCATGCCTCATTTTTAAGGAGAGCTATATATTTATTAGGAGAAATATGTATGGGTCTTGGTAGCTAGGAACATTCAAGAAACAAAAGAAAAAGAACAATTCCACAGCAGTCTCAAGTATTTGCATATCTTCAAGTCAACACTAGTTGCTCTTTATTCTATAGTATATTTACAAAGATATTTTTACAAGCTATTTCTAAGCTAGTGTCATCCTCCAGAGTAAAGTTCAGGCATGCCTATTGCTCATTATATAGATTGCAGTTGCTCAAACTCAGAACCCGTTGTTTATTTAGGTTTCATCTGGCTATCTTTACCTCACTCAGTAGCACTGAGGGCTGGGATATTTACTTCAAATATATAAATACACACATACACATCACTAACTTTCACTATTGCTGTAAAAATTAAGTGCCTTTTGTCTCTGACCCAAGAGTATCACAAATTGTCTAGCATCCATGAAAATGTGACAAGTTCATTATTAACTTGCAAGTAGTTTAAATTTCTAGCTTCATGGAAGTCTAAATACTCATATGAAGAAAAATATATACCTAGAGTTTTGGTGTGCTTCTACATTACAAAGCTCTCAATTTTCATCTTTTTTTAAAATACATTTTTAATTGTAAAAATACTGTACAGAGGGGTTACAGTTACATGAGCAAAGCATTGAATACATTTCCTATCAAGCATTGCAAAACAACTCATGGGTAGAGTGCTTACCTTGCATGCATGAGGCCCTGGGTTTGATTCCTCAGTACCACATACACAGAAAAGGCCAGAAGTGGCACTGTAGCTCAAGTGGTAGAGCACTAGCCTTGAGCTGAAGAGCTGAGGGACAGTGCCCAAGCCCAGAGTTCAGGCCTTATGCCTGGCAATTAAAAAAATATTCTGTATCAATTTTCATATTATTTGCCTTATTTTAGAAATTAGAAGTCACACATTTCAATCAGAACTAACTAAATTTAATGGCTGCAACTTTCTACAGGGTGTTTAGGTCCTAATAAGTTGTGGATATGCCCCCAAGGCTTTTTACTAAAAGCCGAGGGAAAGAGATCCAAAAATGGGAGCCGATAGGCAACCAGAGCATTATTATGTAGCTTTAGTTCATTGTTACAAAAACGGGTGTGCAAATCAATATGATGGTTCATAGTTACAGGACCAGAAGACATACTGAAAACTGACATCAGAGAAGGGTCAGTCACTGTAGGAAAACACAAAACAGGATGCACCAAAGGATGCAATCATCAATGTCCAAATAAGCAACACAAAATGGGATAAAGCCATTGTAAGCCTATATTTGATGAGTGGTTCACATCAAGAATATACAAAGAACATCCTCCCAACAACAACAAACAACCTGATTTTACAATGTGCAAAGAACTCAGATCTTTCTCCAGAGACCATTAAAGTGTTAACAAGCACATGAAGAAGTTGTTTAACATCACTATTCACCAGGAAAGTGTAAGTCAAAACAATGAAGAATATGACCATTTCATATGAATTAGTATAACTACAAAAAACAAAGTAATAATACTGACAAAAGTGTGATAAAATTGGAACCTTTCTATGAGAAATAGTATGGCATCTTTTCTTTTTTTTTAAATTTTATTTTATTTTATTTGTGAACATACTAGTATGGCATCTTTTCAAACAATTAAAAACAAGATCATTCATGCCTATAATCCTAACCACTCAGGAGAGGAAGCTGAAATCCAAGGATGGAGGTTCAAAGCTAGCCTGGGTAGAAAACAGGAAGTGGATCTGTGGTTTAAAGTAGTAGAACACTAGCCTTGAGGAAAAGTTCAGAGACAGTGACCTGGCCCTGAGTTCAAGCCCATGACAAAGATAGAAAGAAAGAAAAGAGAATTGTCATATTATACAATGGCTCCACTTTTGGTCATATACTCTGAAGATCTAAGCAAGGTCTTGAAGAAATCTTTGAACACACATATTCATTTTTTACAATACTAAAACATGGAGGCAATCCAAATGGCCATCAACAAATGAATAGATAAAATAAATGTGGTTTAAACATACAATGGTATATAACTTCAACTTTAAAAAGGGTAAACAAAGGAGGAGGCTGCAATGCTTGGTAAGAAATGTACCCATTATCCTGCCCATGTAATTGTAACTCCTCTGTACAGTGTGTTCACAAATAAAATAAAATAAAATTAAAAAAAAAAGAACTATGTTGTGACAGATGCTATATTATGGATGAATCTTGGGGACACTGCTAAATGAAATAAGCTGTAAAACTGAATTCAGAAATCCTTACACAAAAAACCATCAGAAACATTCACCAATGTAAAAGCAAAAGAGTTCTTATTGCAAGCTCCAGCTTGGTCCTCCGCGCACCAGGTAATGTTAAGAGGCCCTGAGCCCAGGGTTATAGTAATTTTTATACACATTTTTAGGGAAGGCTGGGACTTTGTATACATCACAGCATCTTACAACAAATTATTACAAGTCGCGGGGAAATGATAATACAATTCTATAGTATGATTGGCACACTACAAAGCAGAAACAGGCTGTTGGGTAGATCAGAGGGCTGACACACTTTTTTTTGGGGGGGGGTCCGGTCGTGGGGCATGAACTCTGGGCCTGGGCCCTGACCCTTAGCTCTTCAGCTCAAGGCTAGAACTCTACCACTTGAGCCACAGCGCCAATTCGGCTTTTTTCTTTTTGCTTATGTGGTGCTGACGAATCGAACCCAGGGCCTCATGCATGCAAGGCAAATGCTCTACCACTGAGCCACCTTTCCAGCCCCTAGGGCTGACACACTTTAAATGGTTGGCTTCCACAACAGGGAGTCTCATGGAGGTTTGTGCTAAACTGCAGGGTTCCTTTCTTAAACAAACACCACCTGTGGCCTGAGTGTTGGGGTCACCATGCCCTCCAGCACCTGCCTGCCTGCGATTTTCTCAAGGATTGTTCATGTTCCTAGTGGCCAAGAATTGCCTCTTCTGTTCCTTCCTATGCCAGGTTCATCTTCAGCTGCATAACTCATACTTCAGAAGATGACAGCTAGCTCAACAGGGAGTCACTCAGGCCTCAGTCTCCTCAAAGTCAGTGATAAAAAGATCAAATATTGCATAATTCTACTTATATCAGTTACATAGAACAGTCAAATTGATAGGAAGTAAAATCGTACTTGATGGAGATCTTGAAGCAGAGGAGAGTGGAAAATTATTTTAATGAATATAGAATTTTAATCTTGGAGGATGAAAAGAGTGTGGACATTGAATGTATACAATATTTTGACTATACTTACTACTACTATGCTGTATTCTTAAAATAATTAAGATAAGAAAACCTGGGAGAGGAGAAGAAAGAGAATGATGAAGGAGTAAATATAATCAGGGTACACTGTATACCTATGTGGATATATCAAAATGAAATCCACTTATATAACTAGGTAATGCTAATACAAAGTGTAAAAAAGATGATAAATTTTGAGTTGCTTGCATTTGACCACAATTACTGATAAAAAAAGAAAAAACAACCCCAGGTTGGGAAAACATTTAAATTGCCAGTAAGCAATAAACCTGGGTTCAAAACTATATCTCACTTAAGTGTGTGAAGCTGTTTTTTTTTTTAATGTAAAGAGAGAAGGCTCAGGGAAATCATCTCTTTTGTACAAAATAGTCAATTTGCGGTAATTTGGATGTTATCATACACATTTAAAAAATATAATAGCATATGTAGCATCTGAGATATGTTTCCTCTTTTTTTTAAGCTTCAAAGTAGTTTCTAGTTGCACAGAAAATGCATCATCTATTCTGTTTACAAAACAGTAAAACATTAGAGGTGAGGTCCATAGCCCTTGATATACATGGCCAAACATCTCAGGTGCCTACCATAATATCCACCCTTCCTTTCTGAATCAATAGAGACACCTTTCCATTTAACTCAACCCCAGGCTAAGTAAAATAGTGATAACATTTCCCAATGGTGATAATATTTAGATAACGATACAGAGAAAAATGTTACCTGATAGCTTCTAGAATACTGTCTTAAAGGACAGTCTGCACATGTTCTGTATTTCTTTATTTCCTTCTTTCTGTTCCTTCACCTCACTTCCTGGAACTTGAAAGTGATTAAGGGCATTTTAGCCTTCACCTTGGGCCAAGACAGTGAGGGCTGTATCCTAACGTTGGGGTATGCCTCCATGCTCTTGGAATCTTCATGCTTTTACTGTCTTCCTCTGGACTTTCAACAGATAAGAGATTAAACCATTATTAGTTGTATTGTTATGATACATTTGAGTTCTCCTTTCCTTAAGATACCTACACTGTGGATATGCACTCACAGAAAATACATTGTATTGCTTTTATATATATATAAAATCCTTTAGGTAGTGTACAAAGGGTCATCACTCAACAAGTCAGTTATTGGTCCTTCATGATTTTTCTTTCAAAATGACATTACCAGTTATATAAAGAACACACGTTCTGCTACTAAGAACTTGCTTCATCTGCAGTTAAATTCCTAAGTATATGCTTTCAGATGCACAAATATGATCTTCGGCCTGAATTTAGCTCACAATGTACCTTCAGGAGAAAGTACTTCCCACAACAAAATACAGGACTATGAAGATAATACAAGCACTCAGGAATGGTGGCCCTTACTTCACCTGACTTTAGAAATACAGTCCAGTTATTTCTCTGCCCTAGATTTGCTAACGGTATCTTACCATATTGGCTCAAAGCAGAACTGAATTTGCCTTCTGTAAGGAGAAATCAAGTTGCATTCAAGGTAAGTATACAAGTTTATGTCAGAGGGCTTTGCTGCTTCAAACAGCTATTTAGCCATTCAATCTCTCTGTCAGCATGGTGTTTCATGGGAGACCAGAACCCTGTGAGTAACAAGTGTAGATGTGCCACTCCGAGAGAGTTGAACCACTTCAGCTGGGTAGTTATGGATAACAGGTGATGGTTGGAATTGGCTCCAACACGACGGGGATGAATGACTCAGCAAAAAATACACACCTTGTTCCCATCAGGCTTCAGGTGCTAATGCATGTGCTGTTTCTGACTATGGTCTGGGGCGTGTCCCTTTACCTTCCATCCAACAAAAGTGTTTTCCCCACTTGTGCTTTGAGATGGGGCATCCAATAAGGAAACTTCCTACTCATGCTCCGAGACTGGGACACCAATCACGAGATGCCATGCAGCACAAGCCCACCCCTTGACCAATCAATCCAGGAACACGCCCTACGGGGCAGAGTCAAAGGGCTGTACATATACTCAGGGATGTGGGCTTCTTCAGATCCGCTTTTGGCTTCTCCTTTTGCTGAGGGGTCTCTTTCACTGCTCTCTTTTCGCTTTGAAGAAAACCTGTTTTAGGGGGGAGATAGGAAGGGAAAAATACAAATTGAATCAATAGGGATACAGTGAGATGAGATGTACAACACGCTATGGCGAAAAACAAACTTTACAACTTTTGAAGCAGGGTGGTGGTGGGGTTCAAATGGAGAGGTGGGGAGGTGAAATGGGGAGGTGGGGGTGAAATGGGGAGGTGAGTTGAATTGGGGGGAGGTTGGGTGGAGGAAGTGTAGTCGTGGAGATGGGAGGGCAGAGATGGTAGGGGAAAAACAAAGGAGGAGGCAACAATGCTCATGTAATTATAACCCCTCTGTACGGTATTTTCACAAGAAAAAACTTATCTTTAAAAAAAAAATTTCTGCTCTCGAATTCTTTAAAGAAAACAAACCTGAGGGGCTGGGGGTTTAGCCCAGCTGAAGGGCGCCCTGAAGAATGTAATGAGCACCCTGTAAGACTTCTTAAAAGCTGCTTAACTCCTGTAAGAGGGAATAGAAGACTGCCAGGCAGGCAGGATTGACTAAGATGTGGGAAGTGTTCTCATACTCTTCATCTAGAGGGCTAGAAAACATGTTGATCTGCTTGCTGCCTCAAGCAATTCAGAAAGTGGCTTGCATTTTCTAAAACCTAAATCCAAACTTTCAACTTTTCCTTCCCACCAAGAATTCTCCTTCAGGCATCTTCCTACCATAGTGTCTTGGCAGCTTGGAAATGCTCTGCCTCAGAAATGTGGCATCAAGAAAGTGCCCTGTGGTCAGCCAAGCAGCTAGGATCTAACTGATTCATCTATATCTCTTAAAATGCTACAGCCCGCTCTGTGTTCTTTGCTCTGTGTTCAATATGTATGCTTAAGTCCACAGCTACGTGCCTGCTCTTTCTAGTAGTCATAGGAGCAGAAGTACAAGGCAGGTTCTTTATATGAAGCAGCCACACACAGCTGTTGGTTTCATAACCATCCACTGAGGTGGGTTTGCATAAGGGAACCAAGGCAATATGTGAATAAGCTCATAAGCTTATTTTTTTTTTTTGGTCCGGTCATGGGGCCTGAACTCTGGGCCTGGGCGCTGTCCCTCAGCTCTTCAGCTCAAGGCTAGCACTCTACCACTTGAGCCACAGCGCCACTTCCGGCTTTTTTCTTATGTGGTGCTGAGGAATCAAACCCAGGGCCTCGAGCATGCAAGGCAAGTGCTCTCCCACTGAGCCACCTTCCCAGCCACTAAGCTCATAAGCTTATAAGCCTCCATTCCAAAGAGTGAGCTGCTGACAATAAATTCTGTCTGGGAATGGATTCTGTAGGAGTTAGAATCTTTTCTCTCAAAGTGATTGCTTGAACTAAAGCAACTAAGAGTAGCCATCTTACAAAAAGCTATTTTAACTAAAGTATATCCTGTTACTAGAATGGTTCTAGGGACTTTTTAGGCATGGATTAACTCAGAGCACGGGCTAAGATTTTTCTAAAAATTTGTGGCCTGGTTGTCCTGGTTTAGTTGTTTGCTCTGAAACTGTTAACCCCTTTGAAAATAGCCAGCTGAGCTTCAAAATTGACAATTGAACAAGACTGTGAGCACAACTTCTGATCAAGAAAAGTAGTAGCTCATTAAGGGTAAAACCTGTTCAGAATCCCACTCAGCACTCTGGAACTGCATGTCCACCCCCTCCCCAATGCCACACCGGCCTAGCCTGGCACATACACAACCCAAGCCTCGGGCTGGCAGGGGTGTGCTTGTGAGAGGCCCGCCAGCCACACAGATGCGAGAGTGGAGAGAGAGCAAGGGGAAGGAGGAGGCCCCACCCCAAAAGGATGGATGGGAAGGGGACCGCCCCCAATCCCCACCCCACTGGTATGGGAAGGGCTCAGGACAAATTGCCTGCCCATGTGGGGGTGGGGGTGAAAAGACAAACCCTTGTGTGGAGGGCTGACTTTCAATAGATTGCAGCGAGGGAGCTGCTCTCCTACTTATGAAACCCCGACTCAGAAGCAGGTCGCCTATGAATGGCTTTGTGCCAGGTTCCACACAAAGGTGCATTGCATGACAGGAGGGAGGCAGTACCCTTTCCAGCCTCACCCTGTTTCCCAGGATGAGAGGCTTTCAGCACTGGACCCCAGTCCCAACGCGCGGTGGTGGGGCAACGACCCCGTGTGGACGCCGGGCTGGTTGCTTAATTGGCTTCCTGTCAGTAACATGCCCTTTGACAGAACTAAACTTTGCCATGCAAAGTTCTTTCAAGTTGATGGTCTTTCTTGAGATATTAGTGTACACTATGGGAGTATTCCCAACAATTTGGGGACTTGTCCAGGATCCTTGTTACTCAAGGGGATCCTGGGAATCCCTCAGGAGGAGACACATCCTACCTTGTTGAGGTAGCTCAAGCTTGGTTAAACACCCTCCCATGTGGTTAATGATGAACCCAAGATGGAAAGTTTATCAGCCATGTCAGGAAGGGGCCCAAGGAAACACCCAATAAAAAGTAACCTCATGCATTGACCATGAGAAGAAAAATTGGACTAGAGTATAGTACCTTGTTGGTGAGAATTTTCATGGGCTGAGTGTGTCTTAGGCACAAAGAGAATTTGAGTCTTGACCTGCGTGTTCATTCTCTGGCCCAAGAAAAAAATGTGGGAGCTGGAGGAAGACATACTTGACAAATCCCAATAAGGGGAGAGTTGAATATGAAAGGGTTGCACAAGAAACTTACAATAGGGAGGATTAAGTGCACCCAAAACTGAAATCACAAGAGACCTGCTAAAATGGGGAATAAGAATTGTAGACCTAAGGAACCCAAGAAAAATGGATCCATAGACCTGCTCCTGATAATCCACTGGAAGAATGTTGAAAAATGTCTGAGAACACTATGAATGATTTTCATTTTTGAGCTCTAGAATATGCACTTGTCCAAACAAAAACTTGTGTATATGTGCTTGCATGTTTGTGTTAAATCCTATATCCGGAAGGGAGAACTCAAATTATCCTACTCACTAAACTCCTTCAGCTGACCCACTTTGACTCTGAGGCTTGGATGGATCCTCTAGCTGATCCACAGATGTATGGCATTGGAAACTGTTTCAGAAGCAGACTTTCAGGGTAGACTTAAAATTTAGGTCAAAAGCCAGGTGCCAATGGCTTGCATCTGTAATCCTACCTACTCAGGATCTGAGGGTTGGGGTTCAAAACCAGCCCAGGCAGGAAAGCCCTTGAGACTCTTGTCTCCAATTAACCACCAGAAAACTGGGAGTGGTTCTGTGACTCAAGTGGTAGGGCATTTGCCTTGAGCTAAAGAGCTCAGAGACAGCACCCAGGACCAGAGTTCAAGTCCCACAACCAACAACAAGAAAAATGCTTGGGTGAAATGGATTAAATATTCTGTCCACCATTACTGTTAAGATTGTGTGGCACAAAGGCCAGAAAAACAAGTGGTCCACTTCCCACTGTGATGAACTTCTGACCCCCAAGGGCATGGGTTGCATGATCTGTTGGTCAAACACGGCCTGGGGAAACTTGTAAGACCCTGTTGTTCCTGTTCGCAAGAGTAAGGATCCAAGACAAAAACCCCATCTTCCCAAGGCCAACTATACCGCTTGCCTCTCTAGGTTGGGGGGACAATTGGGATTTCTGGGAAACTTATCAGGATGAGTGAAGGCCGATCCTGTGAAGAGATGAGCAGTATGCACTAACCATAGCCAGGGGAAACGTCTGATGGTATTGTGGAGGACCAGAGTTTGAGACCTTCCTGGCCAACTAGAGAAGAACCTGTGCTTTGGTTCAATTGGCCATCCCTTTCACCCTAGCATTTCACCTACCTGTCCATTCTCAAACATTTTATACTAGGTAAGGAGAGAGCCCTTCCCTAGAGGGTCATTCATATCTCATATTTTCATGGGTGCTATTCAGGATTCCCCAAAAGTTTCCAAAAAGTTCAAAGCCAGAAACCAAATAGCAGCTTATGAATCAGTTTTATTCTGATGATTACTATAAATAAAAAATGTAGTTTGGGGGCTGGTAAACTATTTAACTAGCATTCATATGAAGTCCTGGGTTTTATTCCTCAGCACCACATAAACAGAAGACGCTGGAAGTGGCACTGTGGCTCAACTGGTAGAGCACTAGCCTTCAGCAAAAGAAGCTGAGGGACAGTGCCCAGGCCCTGAGTTCAAGCCCCAGGACTGGCAAAAAAAGAGGGTTGTTAAAAGATTTTTTAAAGCCATAAACTAAATGCTCTAGTAGGATAGCATGGGAAAATTAGTTCTAGAAATGTTATCTGAAAAGGGAAGATTTCATGTGGTGATTGGAGGCCAAAGCTGCACAAAGGCCTTAGAACAATTGAACATTGGCAACTAAGTTAACTAAAAACTCAGATGAAGGGCTGGGAAGTTGACCCAGTGGTAGAGTGCTTGCCTTGCATGCATGAGGACCTGGGTTCGATTCTTCAGCACCATGTAAGCAGAAAAAGCCAGAAGTGGCGCTGTGGCTCAAGTGGTAGAGCTCTAGCCTTGAGCTGAAGGGCTGAGTGACAATGCCCAGCCCCAGAGTTCAGGCCTCACAACCGACAAAAAAAGGGAAAATATTAAAAACCAGGATAACAACAGATGGCTGGAGGGGATGTTGACAGAAGGGAACCTTACTGCATTGTTGGAGGGAGTGTAAACTTGTTCAACCACTTTGCAAAGTAGTATGGAGGTTCCTCAAAAGACTCCACATAGAGCTCCCCTATGACACAGCAATTCCGCTTTTGGGCATTTACCCAAATGTTTACAAACAAGACCACACTAAAGCTACCAGCACGATTATATTTATTGCAGCATTATTTACCAAAGCTAATATATGGAATCAACCCAGATGCCCCTCAGTAGATGAATGGATCAAGAAAATGTGGTATATATACACAATGGAATTCTATGCCTCCATCAGAAAAAATGACATTGCCCCATTTGTTAAGAAATGGAAAGACTTGGAAAGAAATTATATTAAGTGAAGTAAGCCAGGCCCAAAGAAACATAGGTCCCATGGTTTCCCTTAGTTTCAATAACTATATGTCTGAGTAAAGCAGAAAAGGTCAGTTAAGTTGATGTTAGGGAAATTAACCCTAAGATATGTATTGAAATGTTTTCTTTTCTTTCATGCGATTATTTCTAACACATAAGATTATTTCTTTGTTGCTTTGTATGTCCCTCCGCCATGGTATAACCCCTGATTCCACTGTATTTGATATTATAATTTGTGGAGGGGAAGGGAAAAAACAAATCGTTTAAATAGAGATACAGGTGGACCCATTGAAATATTGAGATGTACAAGTCGTTATGTCGAAAATGAACTTTACAACTTTGGTGGGGGGGGGGGTGAGGAGGGGAAGGTGGTGGGTGGAGGGAGGATAGGATGGGAAGGGAAACCAAAGGAGGAGGCTACAATGGTTGATAAGAAATGTACTCATTATCTTGCCCATGTAATTGTAAACCCCTCTGTACAGTATTTCCACAATAAAAAAGAAAGAAAAGAAAATAGAAGTAACAATAAAAAATAAAAAAGGTGTTGGTTGCTCACACCTGTAATACTAGCTACCCAGGAGGCTAAAATCTGAGGATCACGATTCAAAGCCAAGCTGGGCAGGGAAATTCCATGAGACTTTTTGCCAATAAACCACTCAGAAAACCAGAAGTGGTGCTGTGGCTAAAGTGGTAGAGCACTAGCCTTGAGAGCACCCAGGCCCAGAGTTCAACCCCAAGACCTACCAAAAAAAAAAAAAAAAGCTACACCTAAATGGTTTCCGACAAAGAGGGAAGGAGTCTTGGGGGTTTCTATCTAGCAGGAAAGCAGGTTTCCCTTCTAGTTGGGAGGGGGATTGCCTTCTAGTAAAGAGGGGGCTTCTGATCAAATTGATTCAGTTTCATACTGCCCAAATAAGTGTCTAATGTTTGTCAGGTATTGACTTGTGAAAACATCCTGCATGGGGAACTCCAGTCTTAATGACCTTATGGTGACCATGCTTGGCTCCAGGGCCTCAATCCACCCTCTAGTTAATCCTACAATATGGTTGCCACTTCAGTCTTGGAGCAGACACTGTGTATGACTTCCAATTTTGAGTCTACCAGGACTGAAATTGAAACGGATAAGCGAGGTAAATACTGTGGTGATTCTGTCCACAGTCTAAGTACTGCTATGACTGTGTGGCAGGGAGGCCACACAAGTGGTCCTATTTGTGCTGTCATGGATCTCAGACCCCATGGGCATGAAATGCATGATAAGTCATCAAGACAACTTGGAACACCCTGTTGCTCTTCTCAAAAGGAAGAGTCTATTTCAAAAACCCCTGAAACTGATCAGCTCCATTCTTTCCAGGCCAATTATACCTGGGGAAAATTTGACATTTCTGGGAAACTTACCTGGATGTAGTGAAGGCCAACCCTTTGAGATGAGCAATAAGCACTAATCATAGCCAAGAGAAATATCTGGTGGTATTGCAGAAGACCAATGTAGAAGATATTACTGGCCAACTGGAGTGGAATCTGTGCTTTGGTTCAATTGTCCAACCTGCACCTGACCATTCTCAAATACCTTAGGTAAGAAGAGACTTCATAGTAGATCATTCAAGAATCATATTTACAAATATGGTATTTAGGAGCCCCTAAAATTTTCCCAGAAACCAGAAACAGCAGTTCAAATTAGTTTTATTCTGTTGATCTCCACAATTGATTATTCCAATATATGTTTTTATTTATCAGCAGGGTTTGTAATTGGAAATGCCGCCAAGGGGGGGGGGGGGAGATTAGGAGCCACTGGAAGGATTGAGTGGGAGAAATTAGCTCTAAGTATAAGCATCTCCCATTACTTATTCTGAAAACATAGGCACCCATTGTTGGTGAGCCTGTCTGTTAGTGAGCAAGGGTATTTTTCATTTTATTGGAGCTTTGGTTCTGGTTATAGTTTATCTGCTTCTCCCTCTGCAATTTGCTTTTCGCTCTGCAGTCTTTCCTGGAAAAAAGCTGAGCATGAATGACCTCCACTGATGCACTTTTTCATCCTATTTCCATCCATTTCTTTGGCTTTCCCCCACCCTTCAGAAGATACCCTTGTGAATATAACATACATAATTAAAAACATATGTTTTTATTTCAAAGATGAAGTAAGAAAATGTATTTATCACAGCTTTATTTCTCATATTGATTTCTAGAAAGTTTGTCCTGGGATTTACTTTCAATGTGTCTCTCTTGGTAAATGTAACACCATAGTACTTTATAAATAGCAATTAGGTTAAGATAATGCCATCCATTTATGTGTTCCTGTTCACTTTTTTTTTTTTTTTGTCGGTCATGGCCTTGAACTCTGGGCTTGGTGCTGTCCCTGCACTCTTCATCTCAAGGAGACCACTCTACCGCTTGAGCCACAGCACCACTTCCTGTTTTCTAGTGGTTTATTGGAGATATGAGTTTCACGGACTTTCCTGCCTGGGCTGGCTTTGAACCGCAATCCTCAGATCTCAGCCTCCTGAGTAGCTAGGATTACAGCCGTGAGCCACCAGCACCCGGCTCCTGCTCACTTTTTGTCTGGCCATTCTATCAGTACAAGGATTAGTTCTCCAGTAGTAAAGGTAGATTAAAAAAATTGTATGGCCTTTTAAACGTGTCATTGGAGACTTTGCTTTTCAGCATAAAACTTTTACTATTGAGATATATGACCTGTTCATTATCAATGGTCTGTGGTGTGTTCATACAATTTCTGCTGATGTTTATTCCATTTCATATTATCATTACTTGCATTGTTCATTACTGATTTTGCTTATGTTATCTTTGTATTTATTTTTATATTTAGTGTATGTCTCTTTTGATACATATCATAGGGAAACCATATTATTAATGACTAAGTTAAAATAGAAGCATACATTTCTACTTTGATATTTCCTTCTCCCATTGTATAGATTACAACACAGCAAGCTCTAGATATTTTATGTAAAACAAAAACATACATACAGGAAAATGAAATTCCAGACTTGGTGTTCTCATGATTACTTGATGTAAATGTACCCTTATAAAAGCTGTTGTCATTTGATGATGTAGCTGTGGACTTCAGCTGGGAGGAGTGGCAGGACCTGGACATTGCTCAGAGTACCTGGTATGGGGATATAATGATGGAGATCTACAGTAACCTGGTGTTCTTGGGTGATCAAAAGTCACATTAACTTGCTAGGGTCAAGTGGTTCATTTTTAGTATATATGTGAATATTTATCAAACTTTCAATTCTATTAGACATGAGTCCAGTCTGTAAGAAGTTTAATTTCTTTCTAAAGACAACTTCAACTTGATGATATAACTCCTGAGGCAATTTTATTCTCATTCTTCAAGAATACAAACCAGCAGGTTGACAAAGTTCTAAACTATGTTCCACGGACAGGAGACTGTCTTCCCAAACCTGAGGTAATTTTTGTATGTTGATTACAATCTAGGATAGAATGTATATCACTATTGGAAGTATGCTTTGTAAATCACCAATTTAAAGTGGGTATTTATAATCCAAACCTGGCACTGGGTACAGTTTTTCATACCTGTAATCCTAGCTATTCAGGTGGCTGAAATCTGAGGATTTTGGTTTGAAGCCAGCAATGGCCAAAAATTCCACATAAGACTCTTATCTCCAATTACTATTCAAAAACTGGAAGTGGGCCGAGTGCCAGTGGCTCATGGTTGTAATCCTAGCTACTCAGGAGGCTGAGATCTGAGGTTTGTGGTTCAAAGCCAACCTGGGCAGGAAAGTCTGTGAAATTCTCATTTACAATAAACTGCTATAAAACCAGAAGCAGTGCTGTGACTCAAATGGTAGAGCACTAGCCTTGAGCTGAAGCACTGAGGGAGAATTCCCAGGCTCAGAGTACAAGACCCACAACCAATAAAAGAAAAAAAACAAAACTGGAGTAGAACTGGGACTCAAAACTGGTAGAATGCTAGCCTTGAATGAAAGAGCTGATTTCAAGCCACACAACCAGCAAAATAGATCCAAGTCTGGGAGCCAAGGAGCCAGTGAGCAATGAGAAATATGATTTAGGAACAACATTCTGAACAGGATATCTGAGATCTTAGACCAATGATTACCCAGCATGAGCAACGGTTCTCCACTACTTCTTATTAACAGGGCACTGTGTTCCTAAGTCTAAATTGATTGTCATTTGGAGCATGGTGCAGAACCATGGATAGGAGTAGCCTCAGACAAGAATTTCACAGGTGAGTTAATTCATCTGGGATAGTGATGTTGGAGCCTGAGCCCAGTTGATAAGTTCATCTTGTGTTATACTGAGCAATAATGTTTGTAATTCCCCTGAGTCCTGTTTGTGGGAGAGAACTAGGTGATCCTTTGTCTCAAATACTTATGAATTAATACTTTATATGGAGACATACTGAACTCTATGTGGCAGTAGAGTTCAAGTTAGGAATTCTCTTTCTTTTTGTGGAAATCATACTGAAACAAAAGAAAGAAAATTCAAATGTAGAAAATGAGATTTCATTTTCTTTGAAGCTAGGACTATGCAGGTATAGTAATTGAGTACACCAGAGCTGCTCTCATATGATAAGGAAAGTAGCAATTGGTGATGCACTGAGACTGAGAGTTAGACCAATGCTTTTAGTCTACAGAGAATGATTGAGTAGGAGGTGAGCTGGCATATTTTTGGTCTTCCATGGTTGTGAGGGGATGGAATGCCAGAAAAGGAAATCTGAAGAGACTTTGTCTAAGATGGGGAGAAATGAATTTTAAAATTCCCACAGATACCCAAAGTAATTCTTAGTGAGAATTTAGAATTGAAGAGATGTAATTATAAATCCTTGCTCTCAGGAAACATTACTGCTTAAGCAAAAGCTAAAGGGATGCCTAAAACATCCTATGTTCTCCAAATCTACAAAATCAGAGAAGTCCAATGAGCATAAGCAATGTACAAAAGCTGCCTCTCAGAAGTCAGACCTGACTTTCCAACCTCAAACACAGAAGAGAAACCCTATGAAAATGAGGAATGTAAGAAATTTTCCACCCATAAGTCAGCTCTTAGCACGCATCAGAGAACTGACACAGAAGAGACACCTCTGAATGTGGCTTAGACACTTGGCCAAGCTTTCTGGGGTCCTGAAGCCCCCACACAGGCCCCGTGGCCTGAACAGCAGAATCTAAGCCTCTGGATTGGCCACTCACGTGGGTAGGAATGAATTACCCAGTGTTGGATGGGCAGAAGTTACAGCACTTGATTAGGAGAAAGTTACCTTGGTGGTCCTCTGGTGATTCCATTGTAGGACCATGGGCTAAGGCCCAGAGCAGCTGGTCAGTACCCTGTCTGAAGTGGAGGGGGAACATATCTACTGGGGAACCTATCCCAGGTTTTGTGCACCAAATGTAAGAATCTGTCATGACCATCACAGGGGACCACAGGGATGCAGGCACAGGAGAAAGATTATTAGAGGGGCTATATCTGTTGTAAGGTAAATCATCCAAAAGCCACATTTTAAAAAATAGAGTATTGGAGTCTTTATTATACAGTGAACAGGCTGCAGGCCGCCAGTTGTTACAAAGGCCTACAGCACGCAAATACACATAACCCAGCTAGGAAACATGCTAAAGAGGAAAGTAATAACAAGAACAATACCAACAAGCCAATTCAGCTCCAATGGAGAGCTGAATTGGGACTCCATGATGACAGGAGATAAGCCAGGAGACGGGACACATGACAGGATCACAGAGACACAAGTGTCATGGAGTCCAGCGGCTAGGCTGGTCCAGGCCTAAAATATGTTGGCACAGAGGGCAGATCCTCAGAAAATTCCCAGTCCCTGATTCAGTAACCTATCAGCCAAGTGCCTGTCCCTGCCTCCAGGGGTCTGAGCATGTCTATTACTTGCTAGGCAGGTGATGGGGGTGGGGGAAGGTTCCTTCCCCCAGCATGAAGATAAGATGCCAGACCCTACCATCCACCATGTGGCCAATATGGCACTGGCCAGACTTGGCCTCCTTACTTCATATCTCCTCAGGAAAGAGAGCAGTTGGCATCTGCCCCTATCCAGGTTGCAGGAGCGTCTAGAGGAGAAAGTGAGAGCTGAAGTGAGGTAAGTGCTTGCTAGGTAGATCTGAGTGAAGGGATGGAGTGGTCAGCTGCTTGGAAGGAATTCAAGGGCAGGGAGTGAAGTGGATTCTGAGATGGGGCCCAAGCTGGTATGATTCCATTTTGAGCTTTGTCTTTGTTTTAAGAATTTTAGACTTGATAGGCCTAGTTCCTGGAATGAAGAAAATGCATCTGATCCTCCTCCCCTTAACAACCTAACCCACTCTTGATTGTTCAGTTAAAGACTGACCCATAAGGGGCTGGGAAGGTGGCTCAGTGGTAGAGCGCTTGCCTTGCATGCCTGAGGCCCTGGGTTTGATTCCTCAGCACCACATAAGCAAAAAGAAAAAAGCCGGAAGTGGCACTGTGGCTAGCCTTGAGCTGAAGAGCTGAGGGACAGTGCCCAGGCCCAGAGTTCAGGCCTCACGACGGGACCAAAAAAAAAAAAAAGACAGACCCATAAAACAGGTTGTAATCTGGCTCCAACTGGCAAGCATCACATGCTTATGGTAAACCCTTACTTTTGCACATGCTTACAGTAAACTCTGCCTATTGGCCACCTGTGTGGTCTGGTATGATTGTACAATCCTTTGTGTGTGTTACGATTCCGTTGGTCAGCTGTTCATGACCAGACTCAACCTCATGGATTTTGCCTTTAAAAACCAAAGAATGGGGGCCGCTTGGGGTTGCAGTATCAGCTCCCGCAGTTGCTTCAGCCCTGACTGGTCCATGTAGGAACCTTCTCAATAAAGTTACTTCTTTGTTAACAACTTCCTTGTGGTGGGCTCTGTCACTCTGGACGATTAGGTGGGCTTGCCTGCCTGAGTAGGCCTCCTACTATAGGAGGCCCCGGGTCTAGGTTGAGCTGAGGACCAAATGTGTGGATAATACTAACAGATACCAGTTATGCATTTTCCTGAATTGTTAGTGGCAAGAGATATTTTTGCCAAGCTTACTCCTGCAGATGACTAAGATTTAAGACAAACTTTTAAGCAAATTACCTTAGCTTGGCAATATTTTTCCAGGGTCAGCTGCTTGTGACCAGGCTCAACCTCATATTAGCATATTAAATACTTCTATTGAAGAATGCTGGGTGGGGATTCCCTGGAGCCCACCCAGTAACTGACTCTACTTTTTGTCCCAATTGTCTAGAGCATTTTACATATCAATTGACCTTTGAATACCTTCACTTGGATGAAGCTACTTTCTCTACTCACCTGGCAACCTGACTTTCTTTTGCCAATTTTAGCAGGGAGCACTTTCCAATTTTTAAGCTGCTAAGATTAGCTAGTTGTTTTGAACCAGGTCCTCAGCTTCTGGCACACTCTCAACTGCCTCCTGGCAGAGTAGGACACAGCACATAGCAGGATCTGCTTTCCCCCATAGAGAAGACACAAGACCAAACACAACAATAGGCTCAAGACCAAGACAAACACAGAAAAAAGCCAGCTAAGGTCAGGCAAACCCCAACACAAACATATCCAGAATTTTCTTCTGTATGAGAGCACTTTTGGTGGGACTTGATCCACAGATCTTCCCACTAGAGGCTGCAGAATTCTCCACAGAATGAGAGTCTGTTGAGTGAGTGACTCCCATTCAGGGCCACCAAAACATCTCAGCACCCATCAATGGGAGAGCACATCACCCAATACCACTTCAGTTTACAGATGGACTGTGTGGTCTCATGTAGCGACCGTCTACTCGACCAGCGAGAAAGAAGGACCACCACACCAGGAGTCTTCTCAGATCATGCTTTATTGGAGAGCCTTTTAGTTGATGGGAGAGCTTGGGCGCGAGAGAGCGTGCACCCGAAACATAGCCGCTTATATAGGGAAATAGGAACATGGGTCGGTCTATTGTTGGTCGCCTGCCTTTCACCGTCACCAGGTGTCATGGGATTGGCTGGGGACTCTACCTGGCTCGTGCACGCGCAAAGCCCAGGTGTCCCGCCAAGCACCGTCTAATATGGGGTGGTTACCTCAAAGCTGCAAGGGAGTGGGCGGAGTCTCGCCCGGGCTCCCTACAGTTCCCCCTTCTTGTTTTTTGGTGACAGGTAAGAGTAGAGGTTGGGCCTCTGTCTAAAACATTAATGAGAGGACCTTGCACTGGCCTTCGCCTGAGGGGCGCCTTCCCGAGTGATGACCAAGCCTGTCCGATGCCTTTTTTGCAGAGGTGGGATCTTGGGCATCAACCCACTTGCAACCCAGCATGCTCTTCTTGAGGAGATGAGAACCATCTCCTCAAGTGCAGTGCACTTGCCTTGCACCCTGTCCCAAATTGCAAATTGCATACCTGTCCCGGTGCAATGGGATCCCCTGATCCCTCGGGGTGCTAAGGCTATGCAGAATGGTAAGGCTTAACTGCCTCTTAGGGCCGACAGCCAAATCTGGGGTGAGGATCCACTCTCCAAAGCGGCTAATGCTTGCGAGATAACAACCTTGTCCCTTCTGGTTTGGGCTCGAAGGCGACAGACCAACCATAGGCAGACCATGCATCCTCCCAAGCAGCAGGCTTAAAACATTCTGACTCCCACCCGCTCTTTGGAAAAGGACACCGCAGAGGCAATCCAGTCAGTAAATTGTAACAGCCCACAGCATCATTGGTTTAGCTATCACAGGGATTGCTATTAGCACTGTTGCTAACAGCAGGAAGATCAGCTGCATCAGGAGACGAGTGGATGGCATCTTCAAGAGGGGGTTCTTCTGCAGTCTCCACCGGCCTGGTCAGTCTCATTGGCACCCAGTGAGGTACTTCTTGACTCTGTGGAAAAACACAAACAGCTCCCCTGGATCTCGTTATTACCGGATCCGGTCCATACCATTTATTATTAATAACATCCTTCCACATAACCATGTCTTTAGTATCCATGGAGTCTCTTGTCATATGCCGATCTGCGGTAGACTGATCGTTGTCATTTAGAATTAAAAAATTAAGGGTAAAGAGCGCAAGAGAAAGTCTTTCCCTGGGGGACGCGGACTCAGCAATTCCCCCTTTTTGCTTTTGAAGCATTTCTTTTATGCTTCGATTAGCTCTTTCCACTATACCTTGTCCTTGAGGATTGTAGGGCAATCCGGTGGTGTGGGCAACCTGCATTTGTGCGCAAAAGGCACGAAAACCATGGGAAGTATAAGCAGGGCCATTATCCGTCTTAAGTCTAAGGGGCTTTCCCCAAGCTGCCCAAGCTTCTAAGCAGTGTATTCTGACGTGAGACACCTTTTCTCCTGCCAGAGGTGTGGCATGAATGACACCAGAAAAGGTGTCCACAGACACATGTAAATATTTCAATATTTCAGTTTTCTGGTGGTTAATTGGAGATAAGAGTCTCACAAACCTTTGTGTCTGGGCTGGCTTTGAACCATGATACTCAGTTCTCAGCCTCATGAGTAGCTAGGATTACAGGCATGAACCATTGGTCCCCGACAGTATTTTATTTTGTAAAAGCCATTTTTCTTGAGCCCAACCTCTAAAAGTATTATTCTTTTATTCACCAAAAATAAGAATTCTAACTGTGCACTGTGCAGTATTAAAGCCATCCTCTGAGACATTTAAAATTTTTTATTTTATTATTTTTTTTGGGTCCGGTCATGGGGCCTGAACTCTGGGCCTGGGCACGGTCCCTCAGCTCTTCAGTTCAGGGCTAGCCCTCTACCACTTGAGCCACAGCGCCACTGCCGGCTTTTTTCTTTTTGCTTATGTGGTGCTGAGGAATTGAACCCAGGGCCTCAGGCATGCAAGGCAAGTGCTCTACCACTGAGCCACCTTCTCAGCCCTCTGAGACATTTAAAATTTTTTAAACAAAAATGGATAAAATGTAATAGTATGTGGTGAGATCTTCTGGGTAGCTAATTTTCCCTTTTTTATTTTCTGAATTTGATTTTTTAAAGTAGTATGGGCATGCTCCACAATGCCCTGTCCTTGTGGATTATAGGGGATACCCATGGTAAGAGTAATATGTAGTTGTGAGCACAATGTTTTAAAGGCTTGAGAAATACAAGTAGGACCATTATTAGTTTTAATTTGTAGGGGCAATTCCATAAAGGCAATAGCTCAAATAAATGTTTAGTAACATCTCTATAAGCCTTTCCTATGAGATAGGAGGCAAGAAGTAATCTAGAGTAAGTATCTAAAGAAACATGAATATAGGACAAGTAGCCAAAAGAGGGAACAGGAGTCACATCCATTTGCCATAGCTGCCCCTGCAGAAGACCCTGTGGGTTAACCCCAATGGTGTGGGAAGCATGTGCAAGTGGATAACGGGCACATTGGTAAACTATTGCACAGGCTTGTTTATGAGTTAATCTAAACTGCTTACAAAGGGCAGCTGCATTTTGATGAAATTTTTGATGGGCCTCAAGTGCTGCATCAACAGGGGATTGAATAAGCATCACAAACTGAGTTAATTTATCAGCAAGGGCATTGCCAAATGTTAAAGATCCAGGTAAAAGAGAATGAGAGCATACATGGCAAATAAATACAGGAGTTGTGTACCATAAAAGTTGCTGTTGGTGGGTAGTAAAAAGATGTAACAATTCCTCATTTGAGGTGGGAATAATGGCATCACAAATGTGTTGTATATCAGAAACAACATACTGACAATCTGAGTACAAATTTATAGCAAAAGGGTACTGTTGTAAAGCCAAAGTATCAGAAAACACCTCCACCCTTTGTGCAAAAGTGTTATTATATTGTACCTGTATGGTGGAAGGATTACAATACGAGCTCCACCTTTTTATTTTTAGACCCATCAATAAACATATTGGGGACATTAGCAATGGGCTTAGAATAAATAAAGGAAGGGCTGGGGAAATGGCTCAGTGGTAGAGTGCTTGACTTGCATGCATGAGGCTCTGATTCAATTCCTCAGCACCACATAAGCAGAAAAAGTTGGAAGTAGCACTGTGGCTTAAGTGGTAGAGCACTAATCTTGAGCTGAAGAGCTGAGGAACAGTGCTCAGGCCCGAGTTTAGGCCCCATGACAGACAAAAAAAAAAAAAAAGAATAAATAAAGGAGCAGACAGTAATAAAATGATCTCAGCAAAATGTAATGGTGATGTAGGCAAGTGAAAAAGTACTTGCCCAGAAAAATTGGCCATAGCAATTTGTCATTTTAAGGAGGTCTGTAATAGGCTATTAAACTCCATTCTAGTTATGTGCTAGCCCAAGGCATTAGGCTCACGCCCAGTCAATTGAATAAAATGCCTATGTCCCTTAGAAATAAGTAAGGAAATTGAATCAATTAAAGGGTTAATAAAATTTATGGAATGCAAGTCCAAAAATATCCATTTAATTGGAGTATCCTGCCAAAGGACAGCAATAGGGAATTTACTAGGATTTAAAATATATAAAACAATTGTTTAGATCTATATGCACAAGTGGGCCTCACCAACTGTACATTTAACAACTTTTTTTAAAGTTGGGTGTGGTACTTGAACTCTTTCTGGGTGCTGTCCCTGAGCTCTTCAGCTCAAAGCTAGTGCTTGAGCCACAGTGACACTTCCAGCTTTTGTTTGCTTATGTGGTGCTGAGGAATCGAACCCAGGGCCTCATGAATGCAAGGCAAGCACTCTACCACTGAGCCACATTCCCAGCCCCCATTTAACAACTTTTAGGGCTTTAACAGCTTTAGGCGTTGGGGAGGCTGAGTTAGAGTCATCCTGTAAAATCTGAAAAAGAGATTGTAACTGCTTTGAATTAATTTGTAATGAGGGGAGAATCCAATTGATGTCCCCCAATAACTTTTGAAAATCACTCAGTGTTTGTAATTGCTCAGTCCTTATTTTTAGTTCTTGGAGAGTAACTTTGCTGTGGAAAATGTGATACCCTAGATATGAAAGGGGATATTGTCTCTGAACATTTCAGGGGCCATAATCAGTTTGTACAGCCATAAAGACTGTTGCATATATTAAAAAATAAGATCAGCTTGTTTTTTATTTGATACTCCAATCAGGATATCATACATGTAATGGATTATATAGGCAGAGGGGTACTTTTTACATGGGCTGTATGGCTTTGTACACATAGGGTTGGTATTCCATGGGGCTGTTGGCCATTTTCTGGGGCAGCACTGTCCATTTATATTTGTCATAGGGCTTAATCATATTGATGCTGAGAACAGAAAAAGCAAATATTTTCCCATTCCCTGTATAAAGAAGTATGGTTAAAAAAATAAAAAAAAACAACAATCCTTTCAATCAAATACCATAGAGAAAAAGATAATGGAATAGCTGTTGGTGAGGGCAAGCCAGGTTGCAAGGCACCTATAGGAAACAGCTTTATTATTCTCTCACAAGTCCTGAAGAAGTCTCCATTTCCCTGGTTTTTAAAAAAATAATAAAGACAGGGATATTTCAGGAACTAGTGGAAGGTTTAATGGGGCCTTGTGACAATGGTTTATGAACTAGACCCTTGGCAGCTTTAAGTTTTTTAGTTTTTTTAGGCAAGGGCCACTCAATGACCCATAGAGGTGTTGAGGTCTTTCAATGTATAGGTTTTGCATGTAGAGCTGCCATTATCAGTGAGGCCCTGTGGAAAACCTAAGCCCTGTCTGTCTGGGTTTGCAACAGGCTGGTAAGGTTTGAACCTTCCTTTCCCTCGTGGAACATTTTATCATACCCTTGATTAAGCATTTGTTGAGTAACAACTGGGCTGGGACTGTTGATGGAAGCACCCATCAGAGACAACTCGTTCTGGCCCCACAGATTTACTGGAAGATCAGGCAAAACAAAGGGTTGAAAGACACCCAGATGACCTTCCTTGGTCAGCCACCACAGCATGGCAGAACCTTTTTGAGTAACTTTGGACATGCCTGTACCCTGCAGCAGGGCGAGGCTATCTTCTTTTGGCCAGGAGGGAGGCCATTGTAGGCCAGATATAACAGAAACATTAGCTCCAGTGCCAATTAGGCCTGTAAAAAGCTTCCCTCCTATGTAGAGTCCAAACTTAAGTTGCTCTTGTCCAATTTTTGAAGTGAAAGGCCTTATCTGTGGAGCCAAAGCCTCTATCTTCCCTGTTAGATTGAAGAGACTTATTAGGAGAAACTAAAGAAAGCAAAATCAATTGAGCAATAGAAGTATGAGCAGGAACAAGCAAGGTTCCTTTTTTTTAAGCCATCCATAATTTTAATCTCTCTGATATAATCATTATCAATACACCAGGGTAAACAATCAGTCCTTTTATAGTCCAGCTAGACTTGCTCAACACCTGTCCCAGGTAGCAAAGGTCCCCGACCCCTTTAGGAATGGCAACTGGAGTTCTCCCCCCCAAATACAGCCTCTGTTGTTTGTCTCCATCTTGTAACACAGGAAAATGTTGGAAATCCCCAGTATCCTCCCACCACATCTTAAGCAGTCAATATAGATGATTGTACTGCAGACATAGGAGTCTGAATTAAGATCAGGTGGTAATTGCCTTCCCCTTTATCATAGGAAAAGTAGCTCTCACAGGGATAGGCATAGGAGTGGTTGTGGCCTTGGAGGATTTTTGTCTTTTTTTCTAGGTTGTGGGGCTTGAACTCTGGGTTTGGGCACTGTCTCTGTGCTCTTCAGCTCAAGGTGAGCACTCTACCACTTGAGCCAAAGCACCACTTCTGGTTTTCTAGTAGTTTATTGGAAATAAGAGTCTCATGGATTTTCCTGCCCAGGCTGGCTTTGAATCATGATCCTCAGATCTCAGCCTCCTGAGTAGCTAGGATTACAAGTGTGAGCCACTGGCACCTGGCTCTTTGTCTTCTTTACAGAGAGTGTTAAAAATCTGAACCAGATTTCTAAAGTTTCTAACGCTCCCACAGTAGGGCTGACAATCCTCTCTCTCCACATCTGATGTACAAAGGAGGGTCTCTTTATTCTTCCCCTCAGACAAGGATTTTATAGAAATAATTTCAATCTGGTGATTGGGACCAAGACTCTCTCGAATTATATTGCAAACAGAAAATGTCTGAGGAGGGATAGCATGTTTTCCTCTGATTTTTATATGATTTTTAAAATTCTTGATCTACCTTTTGCCATATAGCCAAATCCACTGTTCCCTCTTTGGGGAACCATGGGCAGAGATCATCCACAACCTCAAAAGATTCCTCTAGCCCATTTGAATTAATCTTGCAGCCTTTTTGCCTCACACGGGCCAAGAAGGCCATCACAGTCACCTTTCTTTGCTGTGTTTCATGGACTTTCCTGCCCAGGCTGGCATTGAAGTGGGATCTTCAGGTCTCAGCCTCCTGAGTAGTTATGATTACAGGCGTGAGCCACCACTGCCTGGCTTTGTTCTGCTTTCTATTTTTTTTTTTGTAAATGTGATGTTCAGAATAGTCATAGTTACATAGTCATGCAGTGTACATTTCTTTTTGAACTGTGCTATTGTTTTTTTATTTATATTAGGTGTGCAAATTAGTTTCATTTAGCTATTTCAAAATACATGTATTTACTTTAATCAGATTAACTCATTCTGTGGTCATCTCTTCACTTGTTCACACCTTCCTTTCCCACTTCTATTATTCAAATAATTTCAGTGAGTTCCTGTATGCAGTCTTCATACTTTAGAATCCTGTATATCAGTGTTATAATCCTGTATATCAGTATATCTGTCATTCCTGTTCCTTCTATTACTCCCCTTGGCATCCTGAGATATATTGGATATTATAATTTTGGGTTAAGGATGTGATTATATACACACACACACAGGAATGCATATGTATATTTTTAGGACTCCATTCCATATTTTTTTTGGTTGTGGGGCTTGAACTCTGGGCCTGGTTGCTGTAGCTGAACTCTTCACCTCAAGGCAAGCACTCTACTACTTGAGCCACAGTGCCACTTCTGGTTTTCTGGTGCTTACTTGGAATAAGAGTCTCAAGGAAGCTGGGCATCCATGGCTCACACCTGTAATCTTATCTACTTAGGAGGCTGAGATCTGAGGATTTCAGGAAGCTGCAGCGTGCTGGATCTGGGAACAATGCAAAGATGGCTTCAGAGCAGACAGTGGGAGGACTAGAGATCGGATTTTTACATAATTGGCTAATGCCTGTCTCTTTTTTTTGCCAGTACCTGAGCTAGAACTCAGGTTTGTGCTTCTTCAGTTTCCTCTCTCAAAGCTGTCTCTCTAGTCCCTGAGCCATGCCTCCCACTCAGCTTTTTGCTGGTTAATTGAAGCTAAATTCTTGTAGTCTTTTTGGCCCCCACTAGCTTTTTTGATCTTTCAGATCAAAAGCTTTCCACATTTGTAATATTTTAAAGATTTCTCCCCTGTGTGTCCTATGAACTTGGATCCATGAATATTTGGTAAAGAAGGACTTTCCTCATTTGTTACATTAGTATTTTCTTGCCTGTGTCTGTTCTCTGATGCTGTGTCTTCCGGTTGAAGGACTCCACATCTGCTATATCTTAAGGTTTCTATCTTGTGTGGATTCTGTGTTGCAATCTCAATTTTCTTAAAGATGAAAGACTTTCCCCATTTGGACTTTCCTAAGTTATTGCATTTGTGTGAATCAACTTATGTGTGTTCAGCTGTGAGCTCCATGTCTTTCCACATTTGTTACATTCATAAGGTTTCTCTCCTGTGTGTTCTGTGATGGATGCTAAGGTGTGTCTTCCTGCTGAAAGAATTTCCATTTCCTGCTACATACATAAGATTTCCCTGGAAGCTAGTAAACACTGAGAAGTTCAGTTCACAAGACCTTCTCTTATCCTGCAATTTCTAGTTAGTCTCATTGAAGACTAGAACACACTAAATTGAGGGCATATTTTACTCCTTGCTAGCAGAATAGGCTGGGTGTGCCTTTCTGCTGTGCCCTTTCCTGTAAACCAACCCCAGCCCCCAATGTTTGAGCACCTTTGAAGGGGGAAGACTTGTAAAACAGTTGATTTTTTTTTTCAGATAGTTGACAGGATTTGCCATAAAAGCTTTTCCATTCTTGGGGCACCTGTCTTTAGGTACCCTCCTATCGGGGCACAACAAGAGTGTTATACAGGAATTCAATCACAAGATAGAAGCCCATTTTGAGAGGTCCAGTTGGAAGTCTATCAGAAAGGCCACCCCTCCCCCCCCAGCACCGGTGATCTCCATCTTGGATACCGACAAAGCTCGGAGGAGCTGCTAGCTCCAGCTCAGGCCTTGGAATAAAATGAGTCATTTAGCAGGTCACAAGAACTTAATGGCGAAGTGACCTGCCAGACTCAGCTCCATCCAGGGAAAAGTCACCCAGCTCAGGCACCAGCCATTGGAGTGCCTTGCCTCACTGGGTAACCAGAGCCAGAGGCTGCCCCTCCCTCTAGCAGCCACCACAATCAATTGAAAAACAGAAACCCGGAGAATGGCTCCAGGCTGGGCTCTGTGAGCTTTATCACAAAATAGCCCCAGGGAAAAGCTACTGTTTGTTGAAAGGCCTCAACTCTACCCAGAACCTAGCCTCATCACCACATCCCCCTCTTTTGTGACTCTCAAAGCAGACCACCCTCCCAGAAAACTAACCTGGGAGGGGGATCTCAAAATCTTGGGTAAAGCAGAGCATTTTTCTGCCTCTTCCAACCAACCGACTTAAGAAACCAATCAAGCCACAGGACCTCAAGCTGACCAGAGACTCCAACAAGAGACTGGTTGCAGACAAAAGGGAGATACAGGATTCTTCCCACTCCTCCCCCCCCCCCAAAAAAAAATCAAAAGCCTTTTTTTTCTTTTTTTTCTTTTTTTTTTCTTCTTCTTCTTCTTCTTTTCTTTTTTTTGCTTGTTTTTTGTTTTTTGTTACCTTATATATATATATATTTTTTCCCTTCTAAAACTTTTATTAATCTTTAATTTTTGCCTCTTCTGAAAAAATAATTGTTTTCCAGTAACTTTTTTTTTTCTCATCTTATAATTTTTATTTTAGGAATACGTGAATGAGAGTTTTCCTTTCTTTTCTTGTCTTCTTTCTCTTTTTCTTTCTTTCTTAATTATCTTTTTGTTTTTTATCTAGCTCTACTGAACTTCTGATCTTTTCTTCTCCCTTTCCCATCCTTAAAGATTTTCACATCTCCTCTATGTCCCTCCCCTTCTCTGAACATATTCACATTCCTCTCTAAATAGACGGTCTTTTAACCTCTATAATAACATTAATTTTTACGTTTCTATTCTTTTTCTGGTCTCTCTTTATTCCCCTTTCCGTCTCTTCTTTTTCTCTCTCTCTCTACTTGCATCCTACCCAACCCATTTCCTGCACTGTGATTAGGACATAGTTAACTCTCCCTGTGACTCCCCACACCAATCTATTCCCATTTTTTACCCACATCTCTCCCTAATCCTAATAATTTCTGGTTTTCCAAATTCTTTTCTGTGGTTCGAAGTCCTTTAACATATAGTCATTTGATGTTGAATAGATGTATCTGTTGAACTAGATTGTATCTGTAGACTATTGACGGTACAAATGCAAACTTTGGTTGATGGTTGCCTTAAGATAGTGTTCTAGCACAAAACTGGTGCAATCTTTATCTCAAATGGGCCGAGTAAGCCGGAAAAACACAAGAAAAATGGCAAATTCGGGTATCTCAATTCCCAACCTTGATAATCAGGGATTAGAACAGATAAAGAATAATCCAGAGGAGAGTTCCCAAATAGCTCTACAAACACTAATAGCAAACATGATAAATGAGAAGTTTGACAATGTACAAAGGACTCTGTATGAGCGTGATAGGGAGAGAGAGGAGGCATCCCAGAAGTTTATACAGGAATATCATAAGCGTGAGGAAGCTTCTCAAAAACTGATACAGGATTTGCGTGAACAATTTGAGAATACTCAAAGAGAAAGGGAGGAATGGCGTGAGCAGGCAGAGAACACTCAAAGAGAACTGCAGGAATCCCACAGAAGGGAGGAAACTAATCAAAGAGTAATTCACGAATTAAGAGACCAGGTAGAGAATACACAAAGATCACTAAAGGCATTCATGGAATCCATTAACAAAGAGCTGAAGGAAGTCAGGGAGACCACAAAGGGAATGCTGAATGGAACCCAACAGAAGGAATGGGAGTCCAAAGAAACCATAACCAATCAACTAAGTGATTTGAGAACAAACACTGAACACCAAATTAAGGAAGTAAAGAAATTCATACAAGACCTAAAACAGAGCTTCAACAAAGAACTTGAAGCCATCAAAGCTGACCAATTAGAAGGAAAAGAGATAAAAAAACAAAGTAGAGAGTCTTGACAGCAGGTTAGACCATGCAGAAGATCGAATCTCAGGGATTGAAGACAGCCTAGATATTATAGAGAAAGAACATACAACCATCCAAGACAAGTCCAAGAAATATGATAGGTCTATCCAACACCTGGAAGACACCATCAGAAGGCCCAATCTAAGGATAATGGGTGTAGAGGAGCACCTAGAAACAGAAGTTAATGGTCTAGGAAATTTGTTTAACAGGATCCTAGCAGAGAACTTCCCAAACATACAAAAAGATAGGCCTATTCAGATACAAGAAGCTTTTAGAACCCCAAATAGACCAGACCAGAATAGGACATCCCACCGTCACATTATAATCCACACAGGATCAACCCAGACCAAGGAAAAGATCCTTAAAGCTGTCAAGGAGAAAAGGTTAATCACCTATAAAGGGAAACCAATTAGAATTACCTCAGATTTCTCAGCAGAGACAATCAAAGCAAGAAGAGCCTGGAATGACATATGCCATGCCCTAAAAACAAACAACTATCAACCAAGAATACTGTACCCAGCTAAACTCTCCTTCATAACTAAAGGCCAAATAAAAACCTTCCATAGCAAAGAAAAATTGAAACAATACATCTCCACCAAACCAGCCCTACAAAAGATTCTTAAAGATGTCCTACACATAGAAAACCAACAAGAACGCAACAAAGGCCAAGAAACTGCACCCAAACTGAGAATCCAAGAACCTTAGGAAGAACCCAGTTTTCACAGCCCCCAAGAAGGTGGATAACATGGCAGGAACTCCCAAATACCTCTCAGTCCTATCTCTTAACGTTAACGGACTGAACTCTCCAATTAAGCGACATAGACTGTCTAATTGGATTAAAAAACAAGACCCTTCTATCTGCTGCCTGCAGGAGTCACATCTTACCCGTAAAAACAAACATATTTTCAAGGTTAAAGGCTGGAACAAAATCTACCAAGCAAACGGCCCTCATAAACAGGCGGGAGTTGCAATCCTAATATCAGATAAAATAGACTTCAAATTAAAATTCGTGAGAAGAGATAAAGAAGGTCGCTACATACTAATTAAAGGATCTCTCCTTCAGGAGGATATTACAATTCTAAATATCTATTCGCCAAACAATGGAGCACCCAAATTTATCAAAGAAACACTACTTTCCCTCAAATCCCAGATAGATCCAAAGACATTAATCGTTGGGGATTTTAACACACCACTCTCCCCACTAGATAGATCAACTCGGCAAAAACTCAACAGAGAAACCGCAGATCTAAACAGCTGCATAGATCAACTAGACTTAACAGACATTTACCGAACATTTCACCCAGCAGCATCAGAATACACGTTCTTCTCAGCAGCACATGGAACGTTTTCTAAAATAGATCACATTTTAAGCCACAAAGCAAACTTGTCTAAATTCAGAAACATTGAAGTTATACCTTGCATTCTCTCTGACCACAAGGGAATAAAATTAGAACTCAACACCAAAAGCCACCAAAGAAAGTCCGGTATCACATGGAGGCTGAACAACACACTGCTGAATCATGAGTGGGTCATGGAAGAGATTAGAAAGGAAATTCAAATGTTCATGCTATTCAACGAAAATGAACACACAAATTACCAGCTCCTCTGGGACACAGCAAAGGCAGTACTCAGAGGCAAGTTTATAGCTCTGAGCTCCTACATCAACAAATTGGAGAGATTGGAAACTAGCAATTTAATGACACATCTAAACCTCCTTGAAAAAGAGCAGCAAGATAAACCCCAATCCAGTAGACGGAAAGAAATAATCAAAATTAAATCAGAATTAAATGAATTAGAATCCAAAAAAACTATAGAAAGAATCAACAAAACAAAGAGTTGGTTCTTCGAAAAACTTAACAAAATTGACAGACCCTTAGCAAACCTTATCAGAAAAAGGAGAGAACACACCCAAATTAATAAACTCAGAGATGAGAATGGAAACATCACCACGGAAACAACCAAGATTCAGAACATTATAAGGGAATACTTTTCAAAACTTTATGCTAATAAGTTTGAGAACTTGACAGAAATGGACCTTTTCCTAGCAAATATTGACATGCCAAAACTAAACCAAGATGAGTTAAACCAGCTTAACAGGCCCATATCAAGCATTGAAATAGAAACAGCAATAAGAGACCTCCCAGCTAAGAAAAGTCCAGGACCAGATGGTTTTACAGCGGAATTTTACAAGGCCTTCAAAGCAGAGCTCACACCAATACTCCTCCAACTCTTCAATGAAATTGAAAGAGAAAGCTCACTACCGAACACATTCTATGAAGCCATCATAACCCTCATCCCAAAACCAGGCAGGGACTCATCAAAGAAAGAGAACTATAGACCCATTTCTTTGATGAACATTGATGCAAAACTTCTCAACAAAATTTTGGCCAATCGACTTCAACAATTCATCCAAAAAATCATACACCATGATCAAACAGGATTCATTTCAGGGATGCAAAGCTGATTCAATATACGCAAATCAATTAATAATATTCATCACATCAACAGGAGCAAGAATAAGAACCACATGGTTATCTCAATAGATGCAGAAAAAGCATTTGACAAGATCCAACACCCCTTTATGATGAAGGTTCTGGAAAAATTAGGAATCCATGGAACATTCCTCAATACAATAAAGGCTGTATATGACAAACCTACAGCCAGCATTATACTCAATGGTGAAAAACTAAGCCATTTCCTCTTAACTCAGGAACAAGACAAGGATGCCCACTCTCTCCACTTCTCTTCAATCTAGTATTAGAATGCCTAGCTACAGCAATAAGACAAGATGCAGACATAAAGGGGATCCAAATAGGGAAAGAAGAAATAAAACTCTCCCTCTTTGCACATGACATGATCTTGTATTTGAAGAATCCCATAGACTCCACTCCCAAATTACTCAAGCTGATTCAAAACTTTGGCAAAGTAGCAGGTTATAAAATTAACCCCCCAAAATCAATGGCTTTTCTGTATGCCAACAATGAGAAAAGTGTGGCTGAAATTAGGAAAGCAACTCCATTTGTAATAGCCCCACAAAAAATAAAATACCTAGGAATTAACTTAACCAAAGAAGTGAAGGACCTCTATGATGAAAACTTTAAAATCTTAAAAAAGGAAATCAACACAGAACTTAAAAAATGGCAAAACCTCCCATGCTCCTGGATTGGCAAGATTAACATCGTGAAAATGGCAATACTTCCCAAGGCTATCTACAAATTCAACGCGATACCTATCAAATTTCCACCCTCATTCTTCAAGGAAATAGAGGAGGCAATCCAAAAATTCATATGGAACAATAAGAGACCCCGAATAGCAAAAACGCTCCTCAACGGAAAGAACACTGCTGGAGGAATATCAATACCAAATTTCAAACTCTACTATAAAGCCATAGTAATCAAAACAGCTTGGTATTGGCATAAGAACAGACCTCAGGACCAATGGAATAGAATTGAAAACCCAGAAATGAACCTACAGACCTATAGCCATCTAATCTTCGATAAGGAAGCTAAAACAATAGAATGGAAGAAAGACAGCCTCTTCAGTAAATGGTGCTGGCAAGATTGGTTAACTACATGTAGAAAACTAAAGCTAGATCCTTATATATCACCCTGCACCAGAATCAACTCCAAATGGATCAAAGACCTTGAACTCAAAGCAGACACTCTGAAAACATTACAGGATGGAATAGGAGAAACCCTAGGTCTCCTTGGCTCAGGTCGAAATTTTCTGAATAGAGACCCGGAAGCACAACAAATCAAAGAAAGGTTGGACAAATGGGATTGCATAAGATTGCAGAGCTTCTGCAGGGCAAATGACATAGCTGGCAAGATCAATAGAAAGCCCACCGATTGGGAGAAGATCTTTACTAGCCATACAACGGACAAGGGTCTCATATCTAAAATATACTTGGAACTCAAAAAATTAAACCACCCAACAACAAATCCTCAAAGAAACAACTGCCCAATAAATAAGTGGGCGAAAGACTTAAAGAGAAGCTTCTCTGAAGAAGAAAGAAGGATGGCCAATAGACACATGAAGAAATGTTCAACATCCCTAGCCATAAAAGAAATGCAAATCAAAACAACATTGAGATATCACCTCACTCCAGTTAGAACAGCAAAAATCAAGAACTCTAACAACAACAGATGCTGGAGGGGATGTGGACAGAAAGGAACCTTACTTCATTGTTGGTGGGAATGTAAACTTGTTCAACCACTTTGGAAAGCACTATGGAGGTTCCTCAAAAGACTTCACATAGATCTCCCCTATGATCCAGCAATCCCACTTTTGGGCATTTACCCAAATGTTTACAAACAAGACCACACTAAAGCTACCAGCACAACTATGTTTATTGCAGCATTATTTACCATAGCTAAGACATGGAACCAACCCAGATGCTCCTCAGTAGATGAATGGATCAAGAAAATGTGGTATATATACACAATGGAATTCTATGCCTCCATCAGAAAGAATGACATTTCCCCATTTGTTAGGAAATGGAAAGGTTTGGAAAAAATTATATTAAGTGAAGTAAGCCAGGCCCAAAGAAGCATAGGTCCCATGGTTTCCCTTATTTGCAATATCTAGTATAGGTATGAGTCAAGCGGAAAAGGTCAGATAATGTGATGTTAGGAAAATGAACCCTTAAATATGTATTTCAATGTTTTCGTTTCTTTCATGCATGTGTTTCTAACGCATTTATAAGATTATTTCTTTGTTGCTTTGTATGTCCCTCCCCCACAGTGTAACCCCCGCTTTCACTATATTTGATGTCAGTATAACATGTGGAGGAGATGGGGACAAACAAGTCGTTTAAGGGTTCAGGTGGACCTGTTGCAACAATGAGAAGTACAAAATGTCATGTCAAAACCAGCTTTACAATGTCGGTGTGTGGGGGGAGGGGGGTATAATTGGGTGGGGGGAGGGGGGTAAAATTGGGTGGGGGGAGGGGGGAGGCGGGAAAGGGAAGTGAAGGGTAAACAAAGGAGGAGGCTGCAATGCTTGGTAAGAAATGTATGCATTATCCTGCCCATGTAATTGTAGCCCCTCTGTACAGTATGTTCTCAAATAAAATAAAATACAATTTAAAAAAAAAAAAGAAGACCCTATCTAGATACTGATGGTACTAGAATAATTTCATTCCTCTTTTCCTGAATGAGTTTCCGGATACTCTACTAGAAGCCAAAGTCAAAGTACACTATGATGGGGGGGGAGGCAGTTATGGCTCAGATAAAACCTACTTCATGGACAGCTCAGCTCACAAACCTAGGCAAGCACCAGGATAAGGTACTATAAAAGAAAACTCAGGAATATCAATTCTGAATAACCCCAGGAAACAGGCATTCACATGAAGTTCAGTTAGAATCCTAAGGCATCCTTTTCTTGTTGCTTCCATTTTTGTCAACCTACTACACCTTTTCAAAGTGTTCACTTGGAAGAAATATGCCAAGATGGGTAGGTGATACCATTTTCAGGGTATGCCAGCCACACTAGGAAGCTGACAGTCGCTGGACCATATCCCCACTCACTGAAGGGACTGAAAGGTTGGGGAAGTGAAAGCTACAACAAGCAGACTTTCAGACAGTACGTACTGCATCTTCTTTGCATGGAGGTGGTTCATTGTCACACCTAGCAATGTTGCTGGGCAATACAAAACAGACGATGGGTAGAGATGTGCATGGGGATTGGGATGTTAGCCTGCATCACTCAGTGCTTGCTTATAGGCTTGATCATGGTGGTGGGCATCAAGGCTGTATCGCAGGATAGTTTCCCCAAGTGGCCAACTAAAAGGTACTCTACAGCATGAAGTCCATTGAGGAATATTCTTGGGAAGATCCAGAATAGAACAGGGGGAGAAACTGAGCAGACCTGCAATCTCAAGATGATTCTGCTAAGGAGCAACAAAATAGGTTATTGCTGCCAAAGAATGTCACAGACAGGTCCTGACCCACTAATATAGCCACAGACAGAAAGCTAGCATCCCCTCTACTTAGGGGACTTACAATAACTCCTTGCCCGAGATGACCTCCTAGTGACTGAAAAAAAAATCAGGTTTTTTGCTGAACACAACTGCTCTATTCTTGGGAGCAACAGGAAATTTTAGCAACAAGGATTCCCTAAGGTCAACTCTTCCACCTCAAGAGGTGCTAGCTCAATATGAGCCATGCCCTGTTATGTACTGCTAGCATAAACATGAACAGAACAAACCAACACTGGAAGTCAGAAATAGAGGCACCAGCGAGGCTGTCAAGCTTAAGTTCTTCCTGCTCTGATCTTCTGTTTTGACTCATGTTAAGAGCCTTGAGCCAAGAGTACTGGCACCCAGTGCTCCCAGTGAGTGCTTTCTCTAGGACTGACCAGGAATTAACCAGAACTAGAGATGCTTTTAGAATACATAGGATATGAGAGACCCACTAAGTGGTTTGGGGAGGGTAAGGGAAGTTTCATGGGCCAGACAAAGGATAGAGAACATTGGCATCCGCTCAAATATCAATATGAAGTCTTACGTGCCATTTTACACCTTTAAGAACCTAGTAATTGATGTAACCAGCTGGTACTCAGCAGGTCAAAAAAAAAGTGGAAGCCTTTATAAGCTGGGGAGCAAATAGTTTCCCAAACCTACAATCATGGATTTCTAGCATATAGTAAGAGATCTCTGTAAGCACCAGAAAATCAAGCTTTTAAATAAAAATCTACCACTTAAGGAAATGAAAAATTTTAAGTGTAACTCTTTCTCCATAAATGTGGCCATAGAACGCCTTATTTTAAGACAATGATTAAAGAAGCCCTTTGACTATAGGCAGTGATGCCAAGAGAAAACTCATTTCAGTCCTGTAGCTTCAAAGGGATGGAAGCAGAGCTGGCTGGATACAACTATCAGCCTTATGAAGCATGGACAGTAGCTTCATTTGAAGATGGAGAAAATCTCCCAGTAAGATGGTTGGCAGAATATTGTCAACATAGCTATGTTGTCCTGAAAGTCTTCTACAGATTCAACACACTTCCCATCAAAATTTCAAGGTCATTCTTCACTAAAATAGAAAAACAAGTACTGAAATTGAAAATAGAAAATGTTATCCTAATCAAAAACCGTAATACTCGATGTATCCCAATACCATCCTTCACATTATACTACAAAGCCACAGTAACAAAAACAGTGTTACTTCACAGAAACAGACACAAAGAACAATGACATGGGACAGAAGGGCCCAGAAGTAGCCCACATAGCAACAGTCAGGTCATTTTTGACAAGCCAAAAATCATACCTTAGATAAAAGCCTTGTCAACAAGTAGTACTGGTTCATACAAAATTATGATGAAGTAATTCTATCTCAATTTGGTAGTAAAGGGATTCTGAACACAGGGCATTGCGCTTCCTAAGTAGCTTTCTTCCACTTGAGCCACACCTTCAGCCCCCTTTTACTTTTCAGAGAAGGTTTCCCTTCTTGGGGTGGGGGCTGGGCTTGGATTCTCCTATGTACGTCTCCTACATAGTAGTGGCAAGGACCACTTTTATTTTTCTCTTGATATCCAATCTCCCTAAGTTTTTGCCCAGTTCTCTCAATTTCTCTCTTCCCAGAAACTGGGATTACAGTGTTATCCACATTGCATCCAGTCCAGAAAACCTCAAAGAATTAGACAAGTAAAGAAGCTAATGACAAAAGGCAGCTTTCTAGGGACCTAGGTCCCCGTATTTCCTTCCAAACCAAGAACAAGAGCAAGAACAAATCCAACTACACAAGAGTTGTGCCCGCTAAATAACTTGAGGACATGCACCAAATTGATTCCTTTAAAAGTATCAAATGCCAGAAACATCAACTGCCAGAAGCAATCTCATGTTCTGGTACTACTATAAGCCTCTAGACAAGTATATTCCCAGAGAAAGGGAAAATGGTTGCTAATAAAAAGCCCAAGATTTATGGACAAATCACCAGAAAAATTAAGTCTGTTCATGAAGTAGCCCAGCAGGTCCATGTACATCCAAAGTACACATAATTGAAAGGATCATTTTCCCTTTGTGAAGGTCTAGCTCTTGAAGATGGCCAAAGAGAAAGGTAACCATTTGGCTATTTGGTGAGAAAGTAAGGTTAAACATTAAAAGTTGTGTTTTACCTAGAGCCTCCAAATCTCCCATACTTGTGGGTATACATGTCTGTTTGGCTATATTGTCTGGGCTTTTGTGCTTTGAGGATAGTCTCATTCTTGTCTTAGAAGACTGCCCAAGTTAACGGACTCCATCCTTTGTTGGTCATGTCAGCTGTGATCCAAGGATTCATCATATTCTCCATACTTAAAAACCACAGTGTACCTTGTGCAGATGGCCAAGATTAGTAAAAATAGATTTAGAAATAATAGTCTATTCAACCTGAAGAAAATGTTCTTAAAAGGAATCTTACCCTAACACACTAGGGAAAACACTCCCCAGTTGTATTTTCTTCCCTCTAAAACAAGATGACCGGCAGACAGTCAGCAGAAATTCATAGCCAGCATTTGTGATGGCTCCATCACTACTGGCATTGCTCAACACTGGTTTGCTCAGTTATAAATGTAGGAAGGGAAGAGAGCTGGCATTAAGATCAGCAAGTAAGGGATCCATAGTATAATCTAGGATGGAAAGGACAGCAGCAGAGCAAATGCTGATCGTGGTCTGTAGCACTCCAAGATATCACCCAGATATTTTATCAAGAGAGGACATGATGTCCCCTGTGCCCCACCCCGCTGCTGCAAGGGTCATCTGCAGATTGTCTTTTGCTTTTAGGTACATCTGCAGGCAGCTTCAGACATCCTTACCTAAGGTAATTCCTTCTGGGAGTAGCCTAGATGCAGAGATCTATCAATGCAAGCCCAGTGCAATTTTATCTCTAAAGATCCAGTGAACTATCAAGCTTGGGCCACCTATCAGTATCTTGGGGGGAAAGTATCATATAGGTCACTATGAAGTGTCCAAGTGTATAGGAAAAAATCATGAGTGGCATCACCTAACTTTTCCATAAGCTTTTGTAAAATCCACTCTAGCCCACAGCTAGACCCTGGTAGAGGGGGAACACTTAACCATGCAGCATCAAATGACCACAGAGCCTAAAGTTATCATTAGCTGAGCTCTATCCACCACATGATTGCATGAGATCGAAGGTCCCAGCAACAATCATCTGTATGAGGACTTCGTAAAAGCATTGGAGGACACAAGCTGTAGGCCCCCCTCCCCCTGCCTTGGCTCCACTGTCAAACCAGTAACCTCTTTCCTAGTTTACCTCTATTCCCAAACCTGAGAATACAGATAGCAGGAGGGATAAAAAAGGCTAGGTTAAAATGGCTGCCAGCTAGAACAAGTGACCTTCAAAGACCATATATAAAAGTTACTCCGACATCAGTACTCTCAATCATTTTCTGTAGTAGAAAGGTCAGCAGTCTTGAAAACATCCTATGCAACCTGAACATGCCTATTTCCTCAGCTTCTACCTGGAACAAAGTTCAGACTTTAATTGCACATTGGAGAGGGTTTATAATATTGTTCCTATTGCGTCTCACTGAATTGACATTCCTAAGAGATTAATACACGTTAAAAAAAAAGTAGTCCAAAGTTAGGCTATGAATTTCTATTTTGGGTAAGGGCATGAAAAGATTACACTATTTGCTCTCTAGTGAGAACACCTACCTCTGGGAAGAATGCATGACCAATTAAGACAAACTGATTTTACCAGTTGATATGCATTAATATAGCCATCAAGTCAGCTTAGAGTGGTTGAAGGCAAAACAGCCACAGTTTCAGATGAAAGCTGGACATGGCTTCAGTAGAAAGAACTTCCATTTGTGAACACTAATCTACCTACTACCACCTCTGCACCTTCCAGCTCAAATGATCAGTGACACACTCCAACAATAGCTCTATTCATGGTAGCTAAACTACTGGCTGCTTAGATTAGCTACAGTGGAATTCTGCAGTCCTAGAAAAGCCAGTTATATGGTTTCAACACAGATACGTTCCCAGTAGATTAATTCCCTACCCATAAGTACTTAACCAGATTTGCTCCCTAAGCATTCTATTCAGCCTGTAAATAATGATGGCCCACAGATCGGGGCTTACACTTTGCTGGAAAAGTTACATGAGTAGCCAACAATTGTATGATCAGCTGTAAAACTCAAGAGTTAAAATGGTTCTCAATTATGCATTCAACATTTGCACTCCAAGAAGTAGCACACATTGTCATTCAAGTATATTTAAGTAGCACAGTCACAATTCAACAGAGTATCTGGCACCAAGGGACAAAGGCAGAAGTAGCTCACTTGCCACCACTCCAAGTGACTATTCATGGTCAACTGTTCCCTAGCTCAGAAGCAAGCCAGGCACATGTATTTGAGGAGACTCCTAAAAGAAATCATAGTTGACCATAGACATTCCACAAATGCACAATACTGGGGCCATGGGAGAATAGAAGACATTTATGAAGCAACCTGATCTACTGGAGAAAAATCCTACAGGTCTATGAAGAAATCAAAGACATAAGGCCACACCAATGATGAATCTAGTAGGACTACAGTCCATAGTTAGGATCTTCCCCTCAGAGAGACCTTTCTAGAAATAGCACAGCTACCTATAGCAGAGCCTAGTAAGTGATGATCCTCAAGAATCATGGCTTTAAATAGTGTAAAGGCAATCATAGCCAATGGAAGTATTCTCCCAGGCTATGATTTCCAAGAAGTCACAGGATATCTGAAAGGAGAGAACCCACTGATTATACTGGATTTCAGAAGATTCTGTGGTAATATCAAGTTGACATCTAGTCGCAGCTAGCCAAGTTTCTAATTATCCCCAATGGCACCCAATGACCTAACCAGAGGATAGAATGGACATATACAACTTACATGCCAGCTCAAGGCGATACGGACAGTCACATGACAGTAACATGAAAATGTAGATTTCATTTGAAGATGGACTGCTTCAAGAGAGATGGATCTTTTTAAATTTTTTTATTGTTAAAATACGGTACAGAGGGGTTACAGTTACATGAGTAAGGTAATAAGTACATTTCCCATCTCCTTTGTTTTTCCCCTACCCTCCCTTCCTTCCCCACCTCCCCAGCTCCACAACCCTCCCCACCCCACCAAAGTTGTAAAGTTCATTTTCAATATAGTGTCTTGTACATTTCATTGTTACAATGGGTCAAGAGATAGGTCTTTATGGTTGTTTCAGACCTCCTATGGCCAAGTCAAGGCCACTGAGACTACATTGTGAAAATCAACCTGATTTACTTAAATGGACATGTCTTGAAGGCAGATAATCCTTAGTAACCAGCTACCAGGGTTCACTAGCCCCTCCAACAAGCTGAGTCTGCAGAGATTTAGTGTTCAGTAGGCAATCAATTTATAGGCATCTTGTATAGAGAAAACCTTGATCCAGCCTACCCTTTCAGTCAAATCATGTCAGGTCAATCCTTGCAATGAATGCCCTGACATGTCTGTTCTTCTGTGTGATCCTAAGTGATCAAAAGCTCTGCTCATGCCTTTCCAGCTTCAGATACACAGGGAAGCTGTTATGGGCTCAACAAGAATGTCTTTGGTTTATAAACTTATTCAGGTACCACACTTACAATCACAACTTAAACATTCCGTACATACACAGCATAACTGAAGGTTAGATTCTGAGGAACACCAAGAGAATATCTTTGTACTAAGATAACACCTAGTCAAGATCATACATCCTAAGCCAAACTAAAGGTGACTCCAAGGAAAGTCAGCTTTGATGAGCAATTCTGAATATGCTAAACATATACTTTAAAAGCATTCAGCACATTAGCCAGAAAAGCCCAAGGCAGAATGGTTGTAAGACTCACAGCTCCTTGAGTACCACTGAGCAAGGCCCTCCAATCTGTAATACTTTCCAATGAAATTGAACTTTGCTTCGTGATAGGTATATGGCACATTTTTAGTTGTACAGGAAACATTTGTTTCTTGATTTCAAGAGCTTTGCATACAATACTACTTCAGGAACTGTCTTTATGTCAGCCACAGTTTTACTCAGAGGCAGCACAGTTCTCCACTTGGCATCTGCCCAAACTATGTAAGACCCAGAATGGGTCACACAAATGCAGACCACAGTCATTCAGGTACAGAGCCCCAAATAGTAACTGGTGTGGGTTTGAATGTGCACAATGAAGACATCAGACCTACAAGTTTCATGACAAAAGTCCAACGGTCAAAGAATTCCTTAGGAAAAAAAGAACACACAAAAAAATCAAGTCCTGAGACCCAGGAACCAAACTAAGGGAGCTTTCCCCAGGAGAGACACCAACCAGAACTTAGAAAATATACTTTCTCAGAATGATAAGGTTATGGACAAAAAGTATTAGGTATCTAACATACCATCCATAAAAGCCTAAGGGAGGATTAACTCAAAACACTTCATTTTTTTGAGTACCATTAAGCCAAGCCCCAACCTGTGGGGTTAGAGATAGTTTCTTTGGACATGCCTAGAAAGTGCAACTCATTGGTCATATTTTACTGGAGTACAGACTTCCAGTACATAGGAGTCAAGGAATAAGCACCATAAAATGCACAGAACATTCTACCACTGTGATGATCATCCAACCCTGAATGTCAACACTGAAAATGTGGAAGAGCCCTAACCAACTGTTGAAGTCCAAATACTTGGAAATCTTAAGAGGATACAAATAGAAGTTCCTCTAAGATTTCTAAAATTCTTCAGGCAGGAGAAACACAAAGGATTCTCACCTAGCTGTTGAAGGTTGCTCTTCACAGTGCCTATCTAAAGGCATCCAAAGACTTCCAACTCTCAGATTAAAGGACAGATGGCAACATTGTTTCTCTTCTGAAATGAAGTGTAAATTTGGCAGTCTCTAGATTTTGAGAAACATTCATCATTCAGGTAAATATTGCTCCATTCCATGAATTCAAAGACCTGTGCATTGTGAAGAGGACTCCAGTTACAAGGTTAGATGGCTCCTTGGTTCCAAATCCCTTGTACCTCTAAGACCTGTCAACTCACTTCAGCTTGAGTTCAGTGAGAAGCTAGGAAAAAAATTATTTGCTTCATCTATGACTCATGCATGATTTTACACATGACTCCATATATAAAACCAAACTAAAATAGACCACTATCACAGCATGGGTCCTTGGAGACACCCTTATGACTTCTAAGGGAAAAGTCCCCAGGGACAAAATTTCAATAACCAATACACTTCATTGTCACTCATTTGTTAAGGGGAGAAAGGCGTGCAAGAGGAGTGCATGCAATCATGTGAATTAGCAAATGATTCACTGTCTTGTCAGAGACTAAAGATTACATGAGTGTCAAGGAAATCTGAGTAAGATATGCCAAAAGGGCTCTACAGAATAGGAGTGACCAAAGCGAGATGTATCTCATTCAGTACTTAGCATGATGCACTCAGTGCAAAGAATGCACTGTAACATCAAGTTGGCAGGATGGCTTCTCTGGAAGGATACAACATCTGCATTTAGCAGTTAACCTAACCATATTCTCCACATTATAGTCCTGACCCATCACCAGAAGCAAGCTAAGCTCTCCATGAAATGCCATTACTTAGACCAAATCACGTCTGGTTGACAAGGCAATTACATCTCACCTTCCACCCTGGAGAAGGACACATTCATCCTACCATGACAGATATGTATTCTGCATGGGAGTTTACATTTCTCATACCTAACTGTCTATGGCAACATCATTATCCCACCATTTTCACAATAGCTCATTTACTACAAAAAATCCCATACAACTCACCTGGAACATGCACCCCATACTATAGTGAGACAATGGAAGCAGACAGACTCCTATTATACATCATGCAGGCCTGACAATATTGCTACATCTTAAATGCCAAGCAAAGTATCAGTCGGGAGAGTGCCTGCAACTGAAGTGCAAAATGGTGTACTTATGAAAGAAGCGAAAATGCATGAGACAAATCCTTCACAAGACAGAGCCTTGTGTTTGGCACATAAAACAGTCTGTCCACAAGCAGACCACAGTGAGTTACAAGCTGAACTACTGTAGAAATCCTAGCCACCCTGGCATGTGACAATTCCAGTGGTTGCTGCTCTATCTGAAGCTCCCCCCCAAGTTCACTCTGATCTGACATCTTCTGCCTAATCCTAATTTCTAACCTCTTTTCAGATTTTAGTCTTTGAACCTTTAGCAGGGTCTCTTTTTCCATCTTGATACCGTATCCTCTACCAACAGAGCACAACCTCACAAATATCACAAAGAAGAGTTAACGGTTTACTTAGCATAGGCCAAATGGGAACAGGAGGCAGACTCCTGGTGTTCTTTCCATTGGACACCCAAGTTCACCAGCAGTTTCAAAGAGTTTGCTAGAAAACCCCACAGTGGCAAGCACATAGTGTTCAAGTTGCAGTACCTCAATCCTCAGTGGTCTTTTCCTTGGCACCAACCCAGAATCCTCAAGGTATCCTACAGCAATATACCAAGGTCATTCAGATTCTGACCCTGGTGTCAAACAGGAAAGCTGAAAGATACCCAGTTGAGACAGATTTGAGCTGCATTTCACCACAGGGGTCAGTGGAAAAAATGATTCCTCACATCCAGACCACATAGAATGGGAAATAAGTACTAAGGAGCTCAACAGTTTCCAGAGAAGGGTATTATCTGTGGGAGGTACTGATATATCCTCTCAAAAATAGTCTGCCCTTCCAACTTTCTAGGTATCAAGAAAATTGACAAGTATCTACCATTCTATCCTTGAAGGCACTACGGGGACGCAGGAACAAGATAGATCTTCCTTGAGAACCTCGGATTGCTTCTCCACCAGGGGATATTTGGCTCCTCACAGACGATGTTTCCCTTCGAAAACTGAAGAGTTCTTTAAATGTCTTGTTCAATAGTCAAGGGAGGCTGCTAAATTTCCAATAATGCAATTCTTGCATCATTAGCCGATAAAGATGAGTACTCATGAGCTAGGTGGCTACAAAGACACAGGGTGTACACAGAATTTGAAGGTTCTAGAGCATTCCAGCAGCATGGGAAAAATTCTGAAGTACTTCCTTTCAAGCTGAAGCAGCACACAAAGACACAGCAACCCCACCCTAGCTACTGAGGCAATATCCAGAGAGAAGTACCCTTCATTTCCTCAGTTTACTGAGGCCCTAGACATTGGGGTATCATGACAGATATGTAGTCTCTCCTCCCATGGGGTTTATTGGTACAGTAGCCAGAATGTCACCTTACGAGCTATGACAAGGACATAACTTGCCCATCACATATCCGAGGGCACAAAGTGCAGATTTGATATTATATTAGGACCAAAACCTCAAACAAATAGAATCAGTGAGAAAGCAGTCTCACGTTTAGTAGACAACCCCAATTACCCTTCACCCTGAGATAAAGTTCACTTTAATCTTAAGGCAAAAAAAGAACATTACTTTTCTCCGCCTTCTGAAATGCCAAACAGGACTGACTCCATTCTAGGAGACTGACTGCAGTTTCACAAAAAAGGGCCATGATAATGTCCATCTGGAGTTAAAGAAAAGACCACCACCTCCCTGGCCTGGTCAGTTCCCTACTGCCTCACGTATCTCCTTGGTTGGTCAGTACGTATCTCCCTGGTTGGTCAGTACGTATCTCCCTGGTTGGTCAGTACCTACCTGGCAACAACTAAGCTTTTCTGCCTTTAAAGACCCCTGCGTGGTGCACACACTGCTTGGCCAGGACCCGGCCCAGGCCGCCTGTCTGCTTCCTCAGGAGAATCTGGCCAAACTTGCTTCTCTGGGCAACCTGACATCCTCAGTGAGTCAAGTGGAGTCGGACTTGAAGATGCTCAGGAACTCTGGATAGTTTGGTCACATCCTCTCAAAATGGAAACCAACTAGAACAATCTAGAATCAGCCAAGGGTTTGCTAGATGACCCGAGGAATGATCTAGAGTATTTGTTTGTAAAAGCTGAAAGATTCATGAGAAGATTCATGGGCCCTTTCCCATTTCTTGTCTCCCTTTGAACAAAAGATACCATGTGAACACCAGAAGGAAAAAACCCTGCTCAACTCAAGTTGTTCAGTGCTTGATGTTCCTTCACTTTTTCTTTTTAATTGGAAATATGTGCTAAGAAAGGGTTACGGTTACATGAAGTTGCATGAGTAAGATATTTCTTGTCAAACATTGTTACCCACTCCTTTGTCTTTATTTGGTTGAACTTGTAACCAATGTGCTGTATCTAGTTTTTTTTTTTTTTAATTTTATTTCATTTTTCTTTTTCCATTGGCTTATCCCTGGCAATCAGTCTTTGATTTCGGTACTCTGTCTTGTATATACGTTTATCTCATTTGGGGAAGGGGTGTAACAAAATGCTTAAACAAGGACAAGCCCCATTACTCCTTTGTTCTGACTTGCATGAAAACACTTGCATCTATTCTGCTCAAAAGCCAACTGGGAGTCACATAGCCACTGAGATATCCGAATGTGTCTGAACATATGCATGCAAACAAAGGAAACCAGGGCACTTAAACCATGCAGAAGGATAAGGACTTCCAGTTGTTAGTCACATTCAACAGCTTCAGAGATTTCCCTCAAATTGAGAAGGGGGAGAAAAATCAGACAACTGCTATAGCCCTTAGACATTTAGGTAAACCAGCAAAGGAGATGGAGAACCTGTTGTCTTGGGGAACTCTCCTGGCATCTGACCAAAGCTACAGGGACTTTCTCATTACTAGAAATCATTGGAAATTTCTATCCAGCTTCTGCCCATGACATGGCCTTTTAAAACAATGCACTGACATCAACTCCACCGCACAGACTGTCTTGATTCCAGAGGGATATTGTTTTAGTACAGCATCTACATAATGGCATCAGGAAGAAGAGGACAATGTTGCTAAAAATCCTGTCATTTGTAACATCTCCACAGATAAAGCATGGAGCCTAAAAGACAAGACTGGGCAGGCCGAGCAGCTCAGTAGTGGGATAGACAAACTGGTTCTTTAAGAGAAAATCTAAACAATTCCAACTTTTCAGTCTGTCCAGAGACCAAGAAAACCTTTCAATTTTTGAAATATTACTTAAAAATCAGGAGAGGAATATAGAGAATTCTACAACCAAATGCCAAAACCGGTTTTGGTCAGAGCAGCAAGATAAGGCCTCCTGCCTATTTCTACACCAAGTTTGAAGACTCTTCTGTGCTAGCCACTGCTGCCTTCAACAATTGACAAACAAATCAGAGTTGATCATGAAAACTGTGCTCCCTGCTACCCTCTTCAGTCTATAGAGACCTCTATGCCATCTAGAAATCAAAGGGGACCAAGTCACTCATCCACCACAGGCTAGACCCAGACCCAATCAGGTGCCCTTTCTGTGCTGAGATTTGTGTTTATTGTCTCTCTTCCCCAACTGGAGGCAGACAGGTACTGACCAAGGCATTTTTTTGTCAGTCATAGGGCTTATACCTGTCCACTGCCCCTAAGCTCTTTTTGCTCAAAACTTGCACTCTAACACTGAGCCACAGTGCCACTTCCAACCATGGCTTCTTTAAGGGCGATTCAAATTCTAAGCTTCAGTAGACCAGGGTACTTCTGCAGTCTTCACAATGCTCCACTGTAATTGGAAAATCATTCTCTTTCACGCAAGGTAACATCAAATGCAGTACTGGGTCTTGCTACGTTGATGGAAGGAGAGATCTTTTATGCCTCTCTATAGCTGCCATCCTGCAAATCCTATAGATGTGCTGGACGGCACAGATGAAATGGCCTCAATCGGCCAACTTCAATGGCCAACATTGGTCCAAAATTACAAAGTCAGGTGACAATATCCTCCTCATTCTGATAAGGTTCAAACCATTTTATGCCAAGCTGAACTGAATGGGCCACCTCCAGAAGCTGCAATTGTCTCCTACCATGCAGTAAATCATAACCCTTTGAATAGCAGTGGGAACAGATCAATATGGAAGACACTAAATATCCCATATACTCACTAGAAGCTGTCTTTAGCAACAACCTCAAGCCTGACCAAGTCCTCCCTTTCCTTGATATAGATGATCAGGTCCTAGAAACACCCAGAACTAAAGGCTCCTCAGTTTCTAACCTCAGCAGTCCTCCATCCTTCAAAATGGCTGTTGCCATTTTGTGTTTTATTCTCTCAATACCATTACAACATCTCGTGTGCCCGAAGTACCAACCAAGCTAAAAGTCTGGAGCAGCATCCACATCATGCGAAGTCTGACTTTGGAGGGTCACAGCTGAGGTGACAACACCCAAGCAGAGACCATAGATCCCCCTGGCTAATTGTGTTGGTAGAAGTAGCTGGCCTGCTAATCGATCTGGCTATACTACTCCCTGTTTCAAATAAAGCCTGCATTTAGAGGGCTGGAGTGAGATCAATGGAGCCTGAACTGGCCATGTGCTCAAAAATCAGCCACATCCTAAAAGGGAGAATACTGAGTTCCAAGTTTTCATCAAACCTGGAACCAGATCTGTCATACTGAATGGAAAAGGAGGACTCCAAAAGATGTCCTTAACACAAACCTGGGTTTTCAGCACCAAGAATGAATCATGTTCTGTTTGGGTACAGTGGAGCACATGAGAATAGTTTCACAAAGCAACACAACCTGATGAGCACGTGAAGCCCTAATCCTGTGATAGGAAAGTCAAGAGGCACCTAGCAGCATTAATATAAAAACATCACAAGTTGTGGAGGTGGAGGGAAAGGATGGTAGGGGAAAAAACAAAGGAGGAGGCAAAAATCCTTGATAAGAAATGTACTCATTACCTTCTAATGTAACTGTAAACCTTCTGTACAGTATTTTCCCAATAAAAAAAACTTATTTAAAAAATCATCACATGCCTGACAAAAGACATTCTCCTTCAAAATAGCACAGCACATATAGCAAGCCTAGCACAGGAAGACATTTCAGCTCCATAGCAATCAACCAAGGCGGCAGCAGAAAAAGGAGCATGGAATCCCAAACCTTCTCACAGGGCAGCCCTCACCTGGGCCATGTTCTGGAAGTTACAGGGCAGGGAAAAATCCTACCCTAGAGAGATGTGTCATTTCAGCCAAGGAGTCTGACAAATGCACCCAAAGCTCACATCTACACACAACCAGTTTGTCGCCTATTTCTGTTATCACCAGCCACGGTAGCCTGTCCTGGTGAGAGACAGGATGGAATTCTTCCAACAAGAATGTTCAGGGAACACTTACAGGCATACAACAAACCAAGAATGTATGCTCGACCTTCTCACAATGAGGCACAGGTCCAAAGACATCCGTCTCTACCTGAAGGGAACTCTTAGTAACACTAGAACTTCATGGTTCATTCTCATACTCTGAGGTCCAAATAAATCGACTCAGGCCACAGATATCTTGTAAGGGGAGGGGGGGAGCTACTGTAATAATTAAGCCCTTTCCAGCAAGGAATGCCCCCCAGTCCCAGTATATCAAACATGTGCTAAGAAGCCCCCACAACTATCAAACAGCTCCCTAAAGCAAGTTGCCTGATGTTTGCTCCTCTGGCACAATACAGATGTAGCACCACGACTTGAGAGGAGTGAAAAACTGTGAAGCTGGCTTGGGCAAGGTAGTTAAGAAGCAGTTCTCATGTCACTCAGGCAGAGAAAAACATCAATAAGGCCCAGCACCTCTTATCTAGATCCTGTAGGCAGATGATATGAGCAAAAGTAGCCCACACAAGGCTATGAAGTTCATGGCCATTCAGATTCCTTAGTAGGTATATTTGTGCATAGCCCAGTCCAGAAAACATGACATGAGTAACAAGTTCCACAAGAATTAGCAGTGAATGGGAAACTGGAAGAGGAAATAACTCTCAGGCCCAAAAGAGAAAGTATTTCCAAGGGGGTCTAAATTATTTTCAGTGGAGAAACTGACACATCCTCTCTAGAATATTAGACTTTCCTTCCTAATTTATAGAGGAAATGCTTACATTCTAGTCCTCATCTAGCACCATACGAGAGCTGTGCAGCATGTCTTACCACAGAGGTGCTCCAGAAGTATCTCACCCAGTTCTCTGCAAACACTCACCCCTCCACCAGTTAGATGTCTATAGACATTTTGTCACAATGGAATATACCTCCATTATCCAGAAGATGTGAATTAAACTAATGCTTAGGACAGGTCCCAATGGTAAAGGGTAGCCCAGCACTAATGAGGTAGAAGGGTCCTGACATAGCTGTCAGTTTTCACACAGAAAGGCCAAATACTCTGAGGTCTTTGCTGCATAGGACCACAGGCAGCGCCTTCAAACTCTGATTACCAGTATTGTGAGCAGAGTTCTCTGGGGAAAAAGCCAGAGATCTTCTACTGAAGAACATCCAACTTAGGTAAAAGATTTCTTCACCCTGTAAAGACAAAATCTGTTAAGTCCTATAGATTTTCTGGCCTTGTAAAGGCAATTATCAGAATCCCTCTTTGGAGTGCCCACCTACTTTTTTATGACTTCAAAAGCTCAAGTACCCTTTGCCAAGCAAGACTATCATTCCTAACTTGAATCTGTTCCTAAGCCATGGTCGTTCAGAGCAACAGCTTTTGTTATTTCCTTGAAGCCGTGCTACTTTGCATGAATAGGAGGCATTAAGGGAGTTCACAAAGGTAACACAGCCACACTCAGTTTGCTGAGGCTTATGCTTCTGGGGTTGAGAGATTAAGCAACTTTTGCTCATTTTCCTTGAACTGTTATTCAACAGTTCCCTCAGCTATAGACTGCTGTCCTCTGGACACTGCACATAATTGCAAGCTTAGTGTTCTATGTTCTTCTAGGAATGTGTACAATGCAGTGACCAAACAGTGATGTCTTTACAAGCTATGATGAGGGACCATTTCCCATCATGCTTTCCATCTGGGCTACTCCTTAGTGTTAGGACAAGTCTTAGACCCCAGGAATGCAAGCTCTGCAGTCTTAACCAACGGCCTTTTCTCTGCAAACCTGTTTTTTTTTTTTTTGTCTTTTCTTTTTTGGTACTGGGGATCGAACCCAGGACGTTGCACTTGCTAGGCAAGCGCTTTGCCACTGAGCTACATCCCAGCCCTCTGCAAACCTTTATCCAACAATCAGTAGGACATCTTAGTTCAAGAGCTTCTGAACAGTAAGGTCACTTCTGCCTTTCATAGTTCAAGCATTCAGGAAATTAAGGAATACTTCAATGGCACTTTGCAAGTGAAATGATTCTTTCACTTCGCACAGAATTCAAGATGCTGACATGGTTACAAGATTGACAATGTAGCACATTACAGAATACATGCTTGATAATGTCCTGAAAATACAATAGCCAGGCTGCTGCCAGCTAACATGAGCTGAGGTCATTAGACCCTGAAGAGCAGGTTCACCACCTGCATGGAATCAGGAAGCTGAAAAGATACTTCTGTTACCTTTCTTAAAATCCAAACAAAACAGACTGTCAACAGCCGCATCTTTGACTATAGAGAAATAGCAAGTCCTTTATGGAAACTGGATGTCTTCCCCCATGTAAGCATTTCACAGTGGATATAGGGCCCTCAGAGTGCAGAAGGCACTTGTAATGCAGCTCATCATCATGAGGATTTGCTCACTGTAAGAGCATGAACAACTCTAGGGGACACTTCTCTGAAGAGACTCAGTTCCACCAACACGATACTCTTCAGGAACCCAAGAAACCCATAAGCTGTTCACAATACTCCCTTTGTGCAACATCAGACAGAGATGCACAGTTTGTTCATTACAAGCATGGGAAAAATGTGGTTAATTCTGTCCAGCACATGAATACTAGTCTGACCTTGTTGCTAGTGAGAACCTGCTTGACCTTCCCATGGAAATCATCATAGGTAATTCAGCCCAAGTACATGAGGAAATTTCCAGATACTCAGCCTTACTGAAGTAACTGAAAAGGAACAATGACCTTTACAAAGCACCACATCCCAAAGTTCTCCTACCAGTCACTCAAGATCAGAGACATATCACAGAAAAGATTTCCTGACCAAAACCACAGCATTGGGCAGACCCAAGAGCCAGTACTTGAACTCCCATCGCCACAGAGCCATGGCAATTAGCATGTCCATCTTTCCAATGGACAACTACTAGACAGGACACAAAGCGGACATAAGCCCTCCTTCCAGCCAGCGTCAGGATGACAGGGACATCCTGCAACACCAAAGAATAGAGGTCAGGCCATGTGTGAGAGCCACTGGGGCTGCACATAGGGATGGCATCATGAGACAAGAGCCTATATGATTATTTCTTAACAGCAAGTGAAGCCCACAGAGCTCTTTGGTGCTTGCATAGACTGAGCTTTGATCATTTTAGGTGTGATAATGCTCCAATAATACCAGCAGTACCCCCAAAACATCCATATTTTTCTAGATCAAATGAGGGTCTAGATACTAAGACAATGTTATAGACATCTAGCCAGGCTGGCCTCTCCTGTTATTCCCAATGTTACTCATTGACCCATTCATAATCAGAACCTAGGATGGACATATAAAACCTGCACATCAGCTCAACATAAGGGGAATACCATATGACAGCTTTCAAGAAAACAGATTTTTAAGGACAATGTCTGGAGTCATCTGTATCTACATAGAATCTACTTGATCCAATCTGAGATGAATCTCGGGGTTCAGTCTCAACTCAAAGCCACTGAGCCTATCATAGGACAAGACATGCCACTTGCTCTAACACAAGGCAGATAGTTCCTGATAACCAGCTGCTATGGGTTTACTAGCTCTTTCAAGGCAAGTCAACACAGATTCATATTCTATGGCTAAAATAGGCAATTTATAGGCATTTTCTATAGAAATAAATGCAATTGACCCGTTATCCGATCACCTGCCTCTTTCTCTATCACATGAAGACAGTCCTTACAACAAATGTCCTGACATCCCTGGTCCTCTGGTAATATCCTAATGAAGAATTCCACCTATGTCTTCTCATACTTCAAGGAAATGATTGAACCATTTGGGCTGAAGAAAAATGTCTTGCTCCGAGTACTAGCTATTCAGGTGTGGCCTTTATAACTCCCACAGCTTCAGTATGCTTCAGGTAGACAACACTACTGAAGCTTAGATTCTGAACCCGCCAGTGCTTAGCTTTGAGTGAGCTAGTCTGCTAGTTACTGGTGGAAGGACTAGTGAGTACACATTGTCTCTGTATGCAAAAAGTCCCCAGTAAGGACCACTAGCTTAGAGGATGAACCAAACTAAACTAATTCTCCAAGGAAGATCAGCAGCTCTGAGGAGGGAACCATCTTGCATGTGCTACTTGCCTCGAACTCAATCATCATGAGTAAAAGAATCCAAAGTGTCAGTCATAAAATCCCAAAGGATAATGACAGACAAACAGGCCTCTGAAACACCACTCAAGTCCTGCAACTTCTGAAGGTCATTTTGCCATACCAGGGAGGTATAAACTGCTAGTCCTTAGGAAGTTTAGTCAATAGCTGCTGATAAATGCCCTACAGTATGCACAGAGGACACCTACCATGATAAAGATCCAGCCCCAAAATGTCAGCATTAAAAAGGCTGAAGAATCCTACCAAATTGGTAGTTTGACCTTGTAGTTCAAACACTTTGCAATGTTAGAATTATGGACACGGTTCAGTGTTGCCAGCTCATCCTCAGTGCCATCTTGGTGGATGATGTGGACTTTCCAAAAACTCTGGAGGTGGGTTCCACTTCCCTGCCCTCACCCCTGGGTGATTGGCACCTGAATTCCTCGAGGCAGATGGGGTGGGGGACTTGGACAATAGGTCCCAGAACCTGCCAGACCTGTGCCATGAACTTGCAAGACTCTGAACTCTCAACCTCCCTGGGAACCTGCCCCCTAACCGTGACCCTAGCTAAGCCTCTCTACCTCTGCTTCAACACTCCATTAGAGTTCATCTGGTCTGCGGAGATTGTTTTCTGCTCTTTCTTTAGTACCTTCATAGCTCAGTACTCTCATATCTCAGTTTCCCAAGAGTATTAAATGTACTGGAGGCTGCAAGTTCTTTGGAGGACACAGGTCCATTTGCATTACTGGCTTTCTAATAAAAATGCACAATTCAACCTCTCAAAACATGGGTTCTGTGTATCACACAATCAGTTTCCCATATAACAGAAGGATGCATTGGAATACAGCTTAGGATTTCTAAGTTTCTTGATGTGGAAGAATCACAGCCCCCCTCCAAAGAAAGTATCTATGGAGAGAACAGCATACAACTGCAGAAGCAAGTTTCTTACCCACTATTTGCTCTGAACACTTTTTTCTTAGAATTATCACAAAGTGTCCCCTTTTTTCCCCAATATCACAGGTGTCTAGGACTAACTGGATCTTAGATTCTGAACCCACAAGTGCTTTGACTTTGGCCAAGATGATCTACTACATATTGCTAAGAGGAATACAGAAGGGACATATGCACTTGTATCAAAAGCCTCTAGTCAGGATCACAAATCTTTAGGATAGATTCAATGACCCACCACATCTGTTCACTGACAGTGTCATGTCAACAACATATACCCAGGAAGGTCTCCTAAAAACGTTGTGACCCAGAATCATTCAACAACTCCGGGTGCCCAAGTGAAACTTCACTGATCAACGTGGGCCAACTAAGCAGAATCAGGTGGTAATGTTCCCTTCGCAATTAAAATTCAGGGATAATGTCTGCTATCAAGCCAAAAGGACAAGAGAGTTCAGAAAGGTCAACAGTTTGACCTAACCACACAACTTCCTTCTAGACAAACAAGGAACTAGATCAAGACAGCCAGAGAATCTCTGCCCACTTCCTGTCTGCTTTTCCTTTAGATGCAACACAAGGCATTTCCCTGTGCAAATCAGGAAGACAGGTTAAAACAAGGATACAGACACACACTCTGAAAATCCTGGAAAGAAGTGTGCTCAGTCCTCAAAGCAGTGGCATGCCTACACTTCTCACCAAATACTGGAAGACACAGCCAGAGAACTATCAAGCTTTCATCCATGGACACTGCACATTGTTTCCTCTGGTAAAAAAAGATCCTTCTTTCCTGGTATCTGGATGAGTACTGCGATGATAGGCAGCTCTTCCAAGGATGACCCATATTCTAATAGACCCCAAGCCAAGATGAGGCCCCTTTTCAGTAGAAAATACGTGTAATCTCAATAGAATAAAAAGGCTTTGTCAATGACCTGCAATTCATTTGCTGTTGAAGCTATACCTAGCCCCATAAGGAACTGTGAGTTGTCCTTCAAGGCTACCTTAGTCTTCTGTTCTTATCCATAATGACAAGAAAATCTTTACCCCAATGCATAGTCAAGCACCCACTTGGAATGATATTTCAAGATCAATCCGGCCGTTTGTCTGGTATATTCCCAGAGTCTTGAGTGACAGAGAAACTAAGGATCTATGAAGTAATCCAGAAATCCACAGGAGAAAAGTCGACATCCTAGAATTCAAGACACCAGCAGCATACCACTATGGAGCAACTAGTCCATATTCTGTTATGAGTGAAGCCCAGGTCAGTTTATTATACAGGTAGGAACCAGAGTCTAAGTCACTGACACAGCAGCTAATGTGCAATCTCCAACTCAATGTATTATACATCTGTTCTTAATAAAGTAGCTTTGGAAAGTACCAGCCCAGAAACCCACAAGGACAGAGACAAGGCTAATTCTCTCACCTGTCTTTGTCTGGGGTGATTTTTACCATCTGGAGATGCTAGATGTGGGCAAATTCATGCAGCCATATGAGCAGAGGACTTCATTTGATGGCTGAGATTTTGGTAGCTGCCCAAATGGTAGATAAGGGACCTGTCATTTCCACCATGTAGCTGCAGCTGACCAAACAAGGTCAGCTACCCTGAGGGGGTCCTCTTACCATTTATGGTTGTGACTGACCAAATGGCATGTCACTCCAAAGTGAGGAGGAGGGACCTGATTATTGGCTGTCTGTATCCGAAGTGCTCTTTGCCAGCCTCTCAGAAAGGAGCACCTCAGGCTGACAGCTCTGGTTTCCTACAGAATGACTCGTGTTATCAAAAACACTCACTTGTTATACAGAAGTTGGGTTGCAGTGTGTTTAATGTTACCAGGATTACTCAGAATTAAAATCTCCATAGCCATAGATACCAGATTCTGCCCCAGCTTAATACCAACCAGACTATTCAGAGAAAAGAAATTCCTCAAGTTTGCAAATGGCAGCATCAATAGCAGGTTATCGGTAGATCCTGCCAATTTGCCTCCCAGGCAATTTCTACAGCCTGGCAAAAGATTAAAAATTTCCTGAAGAAAATGGAAGGCAGCTACCATGAAAACAGCATTGTAATCTACCGTTGACCTGGAGCTTCCAATGTCTGAAATTAGGTATAAGACATAACTGAAGAGGCACCAGTGTTCTGACTTGCTGCAGTTTGGTTTAGCCTCATCCCATGTGGCACTTTAGGTAATATTCACTCTGATTCTGGGATAACATAGGAGTGAAAACTCCTGTGGAGATTGTGAGAACATCAGTAAAGTTAAAGGACTCGACCAAGTGTGTTACTTCCTGAACAAAACCAATGCTACACACAGGCATTCTTTCACTAGCACAGAAAGGAGTGGGAGGGAGAGATGGAGGAGAGTGATGAAGGGGACTAATTGTCCAAGAAGCATTGTACTCAAACTTACAAGTGGAATTGAAACCCCTTTGTATAACTACTTCAAGATAATTCTGTTCAAGTCTCAGGTAGTTCAAAATAGGCACAGGAAAATTAGAGCAGGGGCAATTTGACCCATGGTGAAGAAAGTTGCCCACCCAGAAGGGCATTCAAGATTCCTTCCTAAGGGGACACAGTTTATCTTCATCAATTGAGAGATGCCTTTCTCAACTTGAGTCTGCCCTTCACCCAAACTAGTCATGAACCACGGGATGACTGCAGGAAGTACCCAGTCTGCTTCGGGAAGTTTAAGAAGCTGACGTTAACTATAAGGTCACTCCTTCCATTGTGAGTGTAGGGACTGTTGTTGAAGAATTTCTCTCACATTCACAGTATGTGTCAGCTTGTACAATGCAAAATCCCCTCAGGAACAGGCTTAGTATATTCCATATATTTCAAGCCCAATTTAGTCCAGGAAACGCTTTGCACCAGATGAAATGTAGATCAAGCTTTCATTCTGAGGAGGTACAAGGTAATAAGCACAAGTGCAGTCAAGGGTGTCAGTGGCAATCTATATAAAGATATATAAATATACACACATATTTTCTTGATCCTTTTGCACCTGGGCTGCTTCTATAACTTGGCTATTGCGAGTACTGCAACGAACGTGTGGGCAGGTGCCTTTACTATATCCTGATTTGCAATGGTTCTGTTCTTAATTTGGGGAATCTCATACTGTCTTCTATAGTGGTCATACTAATTTACATTCCCACTATTACCAAATTCCTCCCTACACACACACCCCAAATCAGATTCATATGCTTGTCATTCTGACTGAAGCGAAAGGGAATTTTAATATTGTCTTGACTTGCATTTCCTTTATGGCCATCTAGAACGAGGAAGTTCATTCAAAAGGTGGTTCAAGGTAACTATTGGAAGAGATGCACAAAAAGAAGCTAAGTGCTGAAGGGAAGTCCCCCTTGGCATTTTACCAGGTTTTTTCCAGTTCAGAATTTGGAGTCTCTTGCTGAAAGGCAGATACTAGCCCATATTAAGCTTTCATAGCTGTCATGCCCAAGAAACCTTGAGCACTACCATCCTCCCTGCCTTTTAGTACATATCAATAAATATGGACAATACCTTCTCTTATTCCTCAGTGACTGTGTTACTTTGGTGTTTTTATAGGAAGGCCAACAGGCCTTAGGTGAGGCGTCAGTTTCACCCAGCTCTCTTGTTCCCTGTCCCAACATGGTCAATAGAAAAATCACTGATCATTAGTATACCACAGAACATGTTACTGACACTGCAGCAGTTAGATTTTAGGATGAGGAAGTAGCAAGTGCTCTGAAAAGCACCTAGATGCTACATTATTGGAGATAGAGCTACAAGGAAAGCCTTGGAGCCCTATTATCTTTAGTGATGGTTTTAGATGCCTAAGGTACACAGAAATATCACTTCTGACTTCCACCTAAGTAACAAGGATGCATTTTCTTCCTTTACCACAAAGTCAAAGGACCCTCCAGTTTTGAAGATATTTATAGCACACATGACATTTTGGAATACTGCTCGAAGACATCTTCGAGTGAGCTCAGAAACTAGGGTCAGTCTGAAGGAGCAAAAGATAACTGGTCTTTTACCTTTACTTTCTGCCCTAACTCTCATGGGGTTTGACAGAGTAAAGGGGACAATACTGGAAGGAGGTCCATGCAGGAATCAGTAGGAAAGGTATACCTGACAAACCATTCTCTCTTTTCCTGACTATTGGGAGCTCCAATGAATACAACTACTATAAGTAGCAAATCTGTCATTTAAATTTCAAGAACAGGCAGCTCAGACTCCCAATGACCCGGATATCAGATCTCAGTCTGCACCTTTGGACTCATGATGATATTTCTATGACAAGGAGGAAGAATCCTGTTACATAGATTGGCTCAGTGTAAAATAGAACCAAAAATGAGCTGCTATGATATTGTGGCTTCTTAGAAGGCACCCAAAACAGTTATTCAAAGTCCACCCAATGAGCAAAGATATACTTCATCTTTTGTTAAGAGAAACAGTCTAACATAAGGATAGTCAATCATGTATACTAATAGCCATTGGATTGGCTGGCTTGTCAGAGCCTAGAAGATGAAACACAAGTAAGTCTGAAGAGACAGAGGGAATTACGGGATTATCGTAACTTAAAGTAGGGTGTGCCAAGGCCAGAACCTGGGTTTTACTTACTGTCAAGTAGACAGGGTGACTTGCCTAGCACTCAGACAGCTTTGCATTTGGGCACCCAATGAGTCCATACTCAGACTTCCCACTCTGGTTCTGTCAGCAAATGACACAGACTCCAAACTCTCCATAAGGTACCACACTGAGATCATTCAACTGCCTCTCACTGGAATGGCGATTGCATCTGACCTTTAAACCAGGAGAAGTGTTTTTCAATGCTGTGGTAGATATTTATTCTTAGTAGACATCTCCTCCCTCATAGCTTATGGTGTACACTGTTTATGTATAATCTAGGTATTTGGAAGACTAAACCACCATACAAGTCACCCATTCCAGGGACAGAGTAGAATATACCAACCATCTTGAGACAGAAGAGATCTTCATTCTTTCAGAGAGATCTACAAGCACTTAAGACACAGATCCCACCCAGGCTATGTCACCCTAACAGGCACTGGGCCTCTCCCAGCCCTACCACTGAAAAGGAATGTATCAAATGGCCTACATTTTAACATCTACATGACCTATCCCTAGAAGCTGACATCACAGCCAGCTTAGGCATGCATCTACCCCCCCCCCACGCACACACTTCCTCCAGCTACAGTGGTCTATTCTTCAGTCATAGGATAAGAATTTCATCTAGAAGGTATTTTTGGACAGAGAGAAGGTTCTATGATGCTGATAACAGCAAGACCACACCTTAAGTAAAATCAGATATGAGACCATCTATAGACACCACCCATGTCTACAGACTGCCTGAATACAGACCAGCCTCTCTGGGCCTACTCCTGTCTTTTGATACCGAAGAGAAGGTCACTAGTCCATTCTTGGATAGTTCAAGTTGTTTCCTCTGCCTACTGGGAGCACAACAAATTGAACAGTATGCCCTAATCATCAGCAACATCAATCAGTACTTATCAAAGCTAGCCTGCAATTACTGCTTCATATTTTGCCAGGAAACTGCAATTCACCTTATAGACATTCCTAAAAGGATAGGAAATAGATCCAGCAAGCCTCACTCTGTTTCTATCTCAGGAGTGGAACCAGCAGGACACAGAATGGCCATGGGTAAGATTACAAAAATACTTTTCAAGCCAACATTTCCTGGAGACACACAGAAGAATAGGATTCGCCCAGAAAGAAGTCCATGTCACCAAGGCCTAACACAGCTCACCTAGGTTTTGCACTGAGAATGACTAGCTGTATCTCCCAGAGGGAAGTGACTAGAGAACTTCCCACTCTGGCAAGAGGTCAGGCACAGGTACAGGAGACCAGCAAGAAACCCCACATTAGTTGAGCAGAATGTTTAAACCCATTGCATTTCACCAGTACTCCAAAAATAATTGCAATGGGAAGGAAAGATTCATCCCTGGGCCAAGCTGGTGCTTGGATCTATCTTCACACATTCCAAGGGCTCACCCCTGGTCAGTCTTCATCTTTGAAGTGATGATTCCAGAACTCTTAATGGTCTGCCTACAGTCAACAGCTAACTTCTGTAGACCAGAGACATGTGCAAGGTACAGAAGACTGACTGAAGTATACAAACCAGATATGATCACTAGGGAGGCACAGAACCTACTTCCTTGGTTCTGAAATTACTCACATGGTAATTACCAAGGCCATATAACATTAACCACCTAAGAGCTAGACAACTACTAATCACATAAAAAAATAAAGATGCCCAACAGTATGCTAGATAAGTTAAATATCTACCACTGAAACTTTACTGTATCATCTATAGGTCTAGATCCATAGATGCCTCTAGAAATGGCATTGGCTATAGCAATACGGGATAATTCACAGGACAACTGGAAATACACTGTACACACACCTAGATACCAGAAGCTAGTTCATTCTGTGCAAGTATTCTGAGATGCTGCTAGAGAGGTCGGAGACCTACTGGGATTTTTAACTTCTGCTCTGGTCACAGTGTCCTGGTAACTAAATAACTGGAGAGTTCGAAATGCAGCTATACAGAAGAGTCACACCGTAAAACAGATCTGTCTTCTCTTCAGAGACTAGGTTCTCCAGAAAAGAGATCACTGTATTTCCATGATGACCAATTTTATTTGTTGGTTGTGGATACAGTTCCCAAACTCTAACCAAACACTGGTCTAAGGTGGATTAGTACCTGGAGAAGTGATCAGTGTCATCAATCAGTTGATTTTTTGGAAAGATCATTTTAGCATTGAGGGGCCCAATTCAATCAGTTGAGGGGCCTGAAAAGCAGAGACAAGTCTTTCCTGAAGACCTGCCTGTAATGCTGGTGGAGAGATTCCACATTTACCTCCAAAGAGTCCCAGCCCATGCCTTCCCAAGTACCCCTGAAACCCCATCAAGAAATTTTGAATGAGCTCCCAGCCCAAATCCACATGAGGATAATAAGGTCTATAATTTGGCCATGTGAGGCCTGTAGCAAGTCAATTTCCTTTGGTCACCCACCAAAGATTCAGACATAGATTCAGACATAGCAAGGTATCATGGGGATACACTTGTCTCACTCAGCATGCACCTGACAATACAAGCAGAATGAGAATTACCTAGATCATTTCCCGTGGGATGCCATCTTTCCCCTTGCTGTAAGACATCCAGAATGTGTGACACATACAGTGGAGACATGAGAACATTTTCATCACAGCAGCCATGAGCAATATTGGTCTGAAGGGGAACACAAAGTAAACTCCCAGTGCCCAAATTTAGGGGACATTTCCAAAAGTTACAGAAGTAACTTTTTATGGATGTATTGAACTAACGACTCTTCAAAATTTCTATTTTCCTGCCTCAGATCATGGGGGGAAAGTTGCACACGTTTCAAGCACCCATTTATTGAAGGCTCCATGAGATAAAAATACCAAACAGGTATTCCTTGGAAAAACTATAGGTAGTATTATCTGCCTGGCTATAATTTGCAAGCCAGTAAAAATATAACCACGTGAGAAGAAAATTTCCCTCTTCATGCTGGGGAGGTGGGGGATTCTGACAAACACAGTGCCGTAGTGAAGGGGGACTTTGGAACTTCCCATCATGCCAGGGACATCTGTAACAATGAAGAATCTTCCAGCTCAAAGTCATTCAAGAACTTAAATACTTGTGAGCTAGTTTGCAGTTTTGACACAGATAAGCATGCTCATTTCAAGACTCTGGCATCATACAGGGGCAAAAGTTAGTGATTGAATATTTCTAACAACTCTGCACAGTAAAGCAGTTCACAAGAGAGCCCCTGTAGAAGCCTTCGTCTAGAGAGAAGCACCCGCTATTCACTGTTTCCTCTCTGCCATGGCCTATAACCTGGAGAATCTGGGTACAGACTGAGGTATACTAAACATGTTGTGTTTTCCATTTCCCGCTAGGCATGCTGATGATGGTGACCACAGAGTGGTATCTTATCTATGTCCACCATGCTCTCTTTCCCCCCAAGTTCAGGCCTGCAATGTTTTTATGCTAGATGAGGTCCCCAGGACCTCACTATGGGAACTGAGATGCATATCTCCTACAAGTATCTTCTACTCTGAAGGGCAGTCTCGATGCCTCCTTGGAGTTATATATAACTGATCTTTGTCCTGGGGTTCAGAATCACCTGCATACACCTCAAGTCTACCCTACACACAAGCCCACCAAGAGCCACATAGCTGTTGGAAATAGAGCTCAAGCTATACTGGCCATGAAGACATAGAAAAGGAACCAGTGTCTGAAGCTCAAAACCAGTCATGTTGCACATGTAAAAGCACAGAGGTCTCTCCTGGGGAGTACAGAGTCCAAGTCCATCACCCCTCACATTCAACAGGCCATTGTCTGGTTCACAAGACAAATCCCATCATAAACATGTGATCGCTAACTCACTGCAGAGCTCAGGTAAGGATTATCTGAATCCAGACTGCAGTCAGATGTACTTCAAGTGCATTAATACCCTACCTTCCCAAAGCCCAGGCATACTAACAAGGGGTCTGCCCAAAATTTGCACTTACAGACACCACTACCACCTTCTGAAAGCTCCTGTCTTGAAAGCTCATGGTAGAAGTTACCTTTAAATGTCAGAATAAGTAATCCAAGTCCCCCACGGATCAGGGAAGATAAGAAGATCAGGTTCGAAGTCCCGACACCCCACTGCTTGCCCTAAAGCAAGCATTTTGAGCTGAAAATCTCCAGTCACATACCTGCCCCCTCCACTGTCAGAGTAAGCTGATTGCTTTCTATGCCAGCTGCTTGGTGATAGGGGCCACTCCCGTGCTCTGCCACCATCACAGAATGATTCCATATCTCTGAATCCTTTGGTTCTAGATCCAGCTAAGTCTCTTAGCAGAGGTCAAAACCTATGAGATGTCACCTAGGCTTTTTAAAATAAAGTTAGTAGTCCTATATTCATGGAGGGACACGGTGTGAGGGAATAAAGGAAAACGCAGAGAGATGGCTGGATATTTGAATCCCAAGTATTCCACAAGCTGACAACTATTCTCCATTTGTCAGGGAGTAGACATTGATCAACTGCAACAATCACAGAATTCATGTTTTGATCATGGTTCCTATTAGGTGTGAGAAACAAGTAGGCCCTTATTTTAACTGTGTGGGGGTTATCTACCTGAACATTATGCAATCTAGCACTAGAGTACTCTCAGATGGAGTGGTGACTGGTGACACTTGAGAGACAGAGAGAAAAGGGATGGGAAAGCAGAACATTTGTCACAGTTCCATTTAGAGCATTCTACGACCACACCTGTGCTATGATCACCAACTTCTTTCCAACAATTTTATCTTATCATGAACTTGCCAACAATCATTCACGTTGCACTGAGCAATGATTCATCCGCTCATGTCAGGCCCAAGTGATCCAAAGGCAACTAAAGATTTCTTCTCCTTAGCTCTTCAAACACTTGAATCATCTGCCTAGTGACCAGGTAGCTCTTTGACCTATTTTAATAAGGTCATCTCCCCCTCCTCTACTCTCACCTCACACTGAATAGCCTCTGGGACATTTCAGTACATCTGATCTACCCTTGGCTAAGAACACATCTCTATGGGTAGGAATAGCCAACTACCATGTTTCCCAACATTCGTTTTCTATTCTCAGTAAGCCTTCTTCCATGAGCAAAAGCATCCAGGCAAGTATGGACTAGGAATAGGAACTTCTATCATTCTGCTAGGAATGGCTAGACTGTGACCAATGTTGAAAGAAAAAAATTGTACAACTGTCCTCAGAGATGATCTATCAAGTTCCTGGGGGTGGTCAGCCACTAGCCCAGGATGGCTATTGTCTCTGCAACAGCTAGAAAGCAGAGACTGTCACTTAAGATAACCAAATTACAGCACAAGACACATGTATTTCTCCCATGCTGCATTTACTCAGACCAGCTAGGACATGACAGCAGCCTCTATGAGGAAATGAATCCCAATTCTAAATCCGTACTGAGTAAAGAAACATGAAGGTATCATTTAAACTCAAAATTGTTTGAAAAACAGGTTAAGGAAAAACAGTTTTAAGGAAAAATGCAAGAAGCTCAAGATCCTGTTCTCTTGGGAAACATATGGCTTCCAACAACAAATAAAAGAGACCAAACTGGCCAGTTTCTGGAATCAATAGAAAACTTATTCCATCATCTAGCCTTTTCCTACTGTCTGTCCTTTGGAAGAAATGCTACGAAAGGCAAGAACATTGCTGGCTTCCACTGGCTATCCACCCCAGTCTGCACCATGCACGAATGCGCCAGTGGCCACAGCCTCCACAGATGGATGCTAATAGCATTCAGTCTGGGATGCTGATACTCCTACAGTACACAGCACAACCCTACAAAGACGTGACCTACTTTTTAACATCAATAGTATTGAGCTTAGACAAGAATCTTCTTTCAGGAGAGAATATCATACATTTTGCAGTTTCTCCAGGAGCTGGAAGATAAACAAGAACCAACTCAACTGTTGGTACCCAGAAGAAAAGCGATAAAGCATCTTTTGCTCATCTCAAAACTTCCCCCTAAAATCCCTTCCTATACCATGCATTTCTGCCTTCAAAAGAATGTACATAGGCAGTTAAAAGGCCTGTACCAACTGGTCTCAGCCTCCACTTGTAAGTGACAACGAAAACATTTTCCTGCATTCAGGTCAGCATCAAAAACAGCACTGGGCCATATCCTTTCTGTGTCAGGAGTTATCTCTGCTGATTTCACATGACTGCTATCTTATCGATTCTGAGCGTAGGCTGCAGGCCTCAACTGAAGTGCTACCATATAGCTATACTGCCCAACACGTGTGGAGGTTATGAGAGCATCACTAAGGATCAAGTGAGCTACTTGAACCTCATGGAAAGTCTTCATACCTGGGACCAACGTACCCAATAGATATAAAACATCCACTAGCACTTAAGGGTCAGGATGGCATGGAAAAGCAGAGCAACTCACATCGTGGCCATCAAGAAACAAAGGGTCCAACCCCCCCCCCCCAGCCACCTATTTCCCACACCACCTAAACTGTCCAGAATTCCCAAGAGAGCACCACCACCTTGGAACCAAATATATAACATGGGAGCCTGTGGGGAGACATTTCACATTCAAACCTAAGAGCATCTGAAGATGCATCTGGCTTCTTCCCATCTCTCCAGCTACTTGAATCCCTGAGTCATCCGGCCACTGCCACCAAGGATCACCATAGTGTTGCTGTGTTGTGTAAGACACAACACACCCTGTCCACTCACCAGGAGAGATGTGTCATAGCAACCTCAAACCTGGCAATCCTCTGACATCCTGATGAACTTTATACCCAGGAGCAAACAGCACAAAATAGAGGCTTGCTCAATTTCTAACACCCCACTATCTTATCAGTCTTCATTTCACTGAACCATGAAGTCAATCCTTAGAGCTTCTGCTATTCTCTGTAGCAGAGAGAGCGCTGAAGGTGTGAAGTACCAACCCTACCAAGAGGCTACTTGAACAGATATACTGTACAACCACCAGCCTACTTGGACCCTAAAGCCTACTGATGGCTTGATATTACATGTGGTATTAAAATACCTTTTAGTCCCAGTAATATCCCTATCCAAAGAGCTAGAGGATGAAGGAACTATCACTGACTCTGTCCCCCAGAAATGCTGTTCTCTAAAGAAAACAGAAATGCTAAAAATGTCCTCTTTTGCTATCAGCTAAGAAGCATAGCTGATCTATAGGTCTTGTATTAGAAACAGTTTCAAATAGGATACATAGTTGGTTGTTGACATTCAACTAACAGACTATTTGGGGCCATTTGAGTACAAGAGGCCTTCTCAAAGCACAAGGAAAACAGTTCAAGGATACCCTTCATGTCATCCATAGCTATCTAGGCCAATGCAGACAACAGATCCACTAGTGTCATTCTAATCAAGTCCCAGAGTGAGTCCCAAGAGGACCAAAAGGTCAGTCAAAGTCAGATCCAAAAGTAAGACATGGAGATGTGCCCGAGTATTATTTCAACCCTGAGCTGTGAGTTTGATGACAAGACTCCAGTACAGTCTTGCCATCTTGCTATGTAAATGATCTACCTGGCCTAGCTTCTAAAAATTGAAGAATGGATTCTTTCAGGGGCAAAATTTCTAGAGTTGTATTCTCTAAAATATCTTCCTTTCAACTTTGAGAAAAAATACACAAGCTTTTAGTACTCCATCCATAATGACACCATGGAAAAACAAGACTATCAGGCACCAGTGGGAGCTGAGCTCAAGTAAAATCAAAATGGTTCTCAAGTTATGGTAATGGCAGAAATTTGTTCTCGTCAGTTGGGGAGTATTGTCAAGAGTGCACAAGACAGCCCCCTGCCTCCCGCTTCATGATCATGAATCACTCTCTCTCAAGTATCAGTTCTTACACTCTAGATGACAATAAACAAGTGAGAAACACCCTGAAGTCTTTGTAAGATGCACAGGTTCACATGTACTACCACCCATCTTTCAGATTGTATGCCAGACAGACAGACAAGAGTTAACTGCTGGAATCCTGGCAAGTCACTGCCTGAGCCTGCTGCCTTCCGAAAGCCCCTCTTACCTGGTCCACCACATTGACCACCATGTCCCCGCCCACACTGTAGCAGAGCCTGCTAAGAGGACCGGGCCTTGGCCATCTCTGCTCTGGATGTCCTAACCTTGGATCTCTTTTCTACTTTGTTCAGGGGCAGTGGTTGTCAGAGACATATGGAGACACTGAAGGCCAGGGTGCAGACCTGACCCTTTGCCTGCCTTCCCCTGGGGCACATGATGGCAGACTGACCTGGAGATCTTACAAGTCACCTTGGAGGGGCTCGATAGGCTGCTTGAGCAGAGAGTGTGGCCCAGTAAATGCAAAAAGCAGGTGATAGATCTGTGGAATATGTCCCTGGCCATCTGGACCTCAGGATACATAGTGGGGTCTCGAGCCTGCTCAGCAATGGCCCCGACAAGCAGTAGTTCAGTGTACAGAAATGGGGGAGCGGCTCTTTGAGATATTCATAGATGTTGTCAAAGACGATACGGGGTTGTGTCTGTCCTAGCCCACTTGCTCCGGTGGGTCAAGACAAGAAAAGTCCAAGTTCAGCTATGCTCCAAGAAGCTGCAGAGTCTGTCAAACTGCACCTCTAAAATACAAAGCATGCTGAGTGTGCTTCATCTGGACTCCATCCTGGAGACGGACATGGGCGATTTGTGGGATTAACAATGGAAAACATGGTCCTTTATCTGGACAAAACTTTCCATCCTCTCTCTCTCCAAGATGAGCGCAAACATCATACTTCTGGATTCGATTCCTTCTTCATCCAACTACTGCAGCACAAAAATCTCCCAACTTCATACACATCATGTCTTCCTTTATGGAGAGCTGCCTAAGGTGTTCAGGACTCTGAAGCCCTTGATGACTTTGAGCTCATGTCCACTGAATGGTGCAGACTTGAGCTATCTGTCCCAGTGTCCCTGCACCAGTCAGCTCAAGCACTGGCATCTCAGCAGGGCATGTATGGATCACTTCAGTCCTGAGCTCCTCCGAGCTCTGCTGGAGGAAGTGGCTGGCACCCTGGAGACCCTAGCTTTAGAGCACTGTGGGGTCACTGAGGGCCAGCTCTCTGCCATCCTGCCCACCCTAAGCCAGTGCTCCCAGCTCAGTTTGTTCAGTTTCTATGGGAACCACATCTCCAGAGCCTCCCTGCAGAACCTGCCGAGCCACACAGCCAGACTAAGCCGGTTAAGCCAAGGGTTGTATCCAACCCCTCTGGAGACTTATGACCACCCATGTCTGTATTGGTGTGAAGTAAAAAAGGAGAGATTTTCTCAGGTTTCTGTGAGCTTGAAGCAGATCCTGAGGGACATACAGCCAGACCCTAAGGTCCAGATCTGCACTCCTTTAAGAGCTGTAATAAGTGCCAATTCTACAACCTTGCATGCAGTGCTAACTGGGCAATCACAGAGGAATATATATCCCTTTTCAAGGGAGATTAGACAATGTAGGTTTGTGCATGTCAATAGTCCATGTCATTTCCTGTAGTCCCTTGGAAATGAACGTGAGTGTGCTCTTTAGGACACTGTACCTTCTAGAAGGGTCACAAACCCCATGCCAATCCCCAAGGATAAAGAAAAGAGGACAGTTTCCTCTGCTTTCTAGTTTCAATGCTAGGAACAATGGTCTCAACAAAGGAATCTGGAGTGGATTCAGCCTGGGAGGAACAAGAGGGAATCCTTGTTTCCTGGATGGCTCTATAGAAATGGCCACTTCCTGATGAAGTTGCTTAGTCTGTTCATTTTACTTTATGACAATAAGTTATTGAAGAAAAAAAAGACAATTGCTACCTTAGGGACTGCAGCATCCCAGAGATGACTCAGCTAAATTCCTGCTAAATTTGCTCAACACCTGTCCTCTGCTGAGCAATGCTACTTTCCATAGTTCATACATATGAAGGTAACAGTGTGAAGGTGTCTATTTCCCACTTTCCAGAGCAGCCACATTTCAACGTCTTGCAAACAACCTGGGGAACCTACTCCACTTGACCAGATGTCAGCTCCCATAGCACCACCCTGTGGTTCTGCCAAATACACTTTGTTCTGCTTAGTTTCCATATACTACATGCATTTCCTCTGAAAATAAGCAGACCAGCATAGGAAACATCTTTACAGTATGAAGTCAGAGTCTATTCCTCAGTAGTCCCAAGAACCCATCATTGTTATTGAAGGCAACTTCTGTGCAAAGGGTGAGAAAATTTGTTCCCTGTGGGATAACTAAGGTATTCCTGGGTCCTGATCTTAGAATCATGCAAGCCATCTTTGCAATCCTGAAAATACTATAGCAAGTTGCCACTCAATATATCATCCCAAATGGACAAAGGTTGCCTAAGATGAGGTCAGAAGAACCACATCATTAGGTAAGTAGTTTCACATCTGCAGGTAAGAAGTTTCATACAAACTCCTAAGTGCCCTACAGCAAAAATAGTAGCCATATCTCCCATCATGAAGAAAGTGAAAGGAAAATACTAAACAACTCCAGAAAGTTACCCCCAATTTATCTCTAGTTAAAAAGTCGTGGGAAAATAAGGAGTTAAAGTATCCAGCCACATTCTCTGGATTCTTGCCTCTACTTCTGAGTACAAAAAGGAGGCAAAAATTTAGCAGACAAATCAGAAGAACATAACACACAAGTGGGTTGACTTTCAGCTTTGATGGATTTAGGGGTGATTATGCTCCAATGACATCAGCAATATCCCAAACCACCCAGGTATTTCCTAGATCCTATGAAGGTCTAGATACTATGTTATGGAGAAACAGTTTTGTAGATAACGAGTCTGGTTTCCAGCTTGACCTCTTCCATTCCCAAGGTATGCAGCGGCCTACCCTTTCTAATCAGAACAGAATGGACATAGAACCTGTTTTCCAGCTCAAGATGACAGGAAGAATACTGCAGGACAGCAAGCACAGAAAACCCAGACCTTAACAAGGCCTAAATCCATTTGTCTCCACAGAAACTGCTTGACCAGAGATGGGCCTCATGGGTTCAGTCTCATTCCTCATACCCAGTGTCCCATTTTAGGACAAACCATATCACTTGCTCAAATACAGCAATCAACATCTGGCCTCCAAGTCAGCTTCTCTAGATTCACCAGCTCTTCCTTCAATACTATGTCTGTAGAGACATAGTATTCCATGTCCAAAATCCTGTAGTCCATTTGTAGGCATTTCCTGAGAGAGCCTATCCTTTCTGATCATCTGCCCATATTCACTATCATGCGAGCTGAAGCCTATCAACATCCTGAACCTCCCTGGTATTATGATCAAATCTCAAGCATTAAACACTAACCATCTTCAATTTCCAATGGAATTCTGATTCTTGAACACTTTTGGCTCCAGAAGCAAGATGGCTTTTGTCTAGGCAGTACCTACTTAGGTGCAACTTTCCATCACTTACAGTTGTCTGTCCAGTTGGTGGGAAACACACTGAAGCTTAGATTCTGAATCTACCAAATGCTTAGCCTTTGGCAGAGCTTGTCTGCTATATTACTGGAAAGAATACAGGCAGCGCCAGGTCAGGATTACACAGCTTAGAGTCTGAATTCGGAGATGCCCATGAAATCACAGAACTTAGCTTTGGTGACAACTGCCATATGAAATATTAATTGTACAGGACAAATTCAATGAAACAATAGGTCCTGACACCAATAGTGTGGCCTACCTGTAGCCTACCCCCAGGATGGTGTCCTGAAAATACTATGGCACAGTGTTTCAAAAGCAATCACCAGGGCTGCCTTTCCTCTCCACCATGACAACCAACTCCTTCTAGCCTGAGCCCAGAATGTGGACACAGCCTTCCTGACGGCTAGCCTCAAAATGAGGGAAACATCATTCTCAATTATGTCGGTCTCCCAAATTACCAAGGCATTCCCAAGATCAAGATAGTGTTTCCCAAAACTTCTGTAGACAAGACTGGAGGGTTCTGGATAATTTTAAAACAAGAAGGCAAGCAGGATAAGCATTTCTCCACTTAACGACTACCATCTAGTGAAGTGTAGTTGCCAGACAAACAGCGAGTTCATTATGAGCCAAGATGATTTCCTGGGATTTGGCTGTTTGAGTGGTCTGGGTTTTTAAGTGTGAAGAATCAGAATTTCATTGGAAACCGAAGGTGAGTACTGAAGTTGGATGTAAACCTCAGAGATAGAGAGCAAGTTTTTACACTAGCAAGGACGGTTAAGAGTATGAACAAACAGGATGGAAGGCTTAAGGCATTGCAAAGGCTCTCCCCCTTCCATATCTGCTTCAGTCTGTTCACCTCCTTGCTCTTCTTGCTGCGAATTCGGCCCAGTGGTGCAAATGGAGGTGGCACCCTAGAAGCTCCCTTCCTCCAGCTTGTTACCTTTCATAGGAAGGATGTGGCCTTGGAATTAAGAGTCCAATTCAGCAATATGTTGAGCCTAGTCAGATATGTTGTGGTTCCTTTGCATTCTTCCAGGATGGAGCTTTCAGGAAGAACAAGCAATACCAGCAGAACATTCCCAACTGAGTAGATACCATGGAGAAAGATAGGTTCTCTGTCAAGCTGGATGGAAAGGAGTTTTCTCCAGAGAAACTCAAGATCAAGGTGCTAGGAGATGTGATTGTGGTACCTGGCAAGCATGAAGAATGCCAGGCAGGAGACTTCGCCATCTCATGACTCCACCCCCCATCCAAAAGCCTTCAGGACAAGGAGGGGCCTGGCTTTATCTCCAAGGAGCTACATGAAATACTGGATCCCAGCTGAAATGGACCCTCTCATCCCACCCCCGACGATGATGGCGATGACCCTGTCCCCCTGATGGGATCCTCACTCTGAATGGGCCAAGGAAACAGACCTCTGGCCCTGGACGCACCATTCCCATCACCCGTGAAGAGAAGCCTACTGCCACAGCAGGCCCGGAGAAGCCCTTTCTCTAAATTCATTTTTTAAAAATAAAAGTTCTCCACTTGTGAACAAAAATCTCGTGACTAGTGCTCAAGCTTCTCAATGCCAAGGGCAAGCCCAAATTATTAAGCTAGTAAAATACCATTCAGCAGCAGAATGCTTATTTTTGTGTTTGAATATTCACTCCAGGATTTTTGCCACAGATACACAGCTCGCTGTGAGAATGGCAAAATAAGGTTTGACTCCCACTCCACAAGCTTGCTATAATCTTCCTGTCTCCATGCACTCGCCTAACACCTGTGAGTTGTCATGTCCCCGTCTGCCTGTAGGAAACCCGAATTACTCACTAGTGGCTGTTCACATGCCTACTATTTTAGTCCCATAATACAAATGAGACCTGCAATCAGGGAAATCTTGTTCTTCAAATGGATAGAGTAGGCCTTCTGGGTTTATCAGGACATATCAGTAATACAATTGCATTTAAGAACAAGATCTGAAGTTTCCACATCATTCAAATCTACTTAGTGATGTCACCCAAAAGGATTGAAGTCTGGAGACAACAGCCCCACCACTTGTATCTGTCTTTCCCAAAATCATCTAAGCAAGGAGATGCAAGAATGTAGCAGCAAAACCTTAGCAGCCAGGGTATACTTCCAGAACCCAGGGGCTAAAAGGTAACTTTCTGTGGATGTGGCACTCTTTGTTCCAGCCCTCAAAGACAGAAGAGCCAGTCACCGATTCAGATGAAAAGCAAACACTCCACCCCTAGCCAACTGCCATCATGCACTGAGTATAGGTCTAGACCATTGAGTGTGGCTAGCCAGTGTTTTATATTTGTAAGACATCAGTAAAAAGGTTTCAGCTCCAGTTCACATCATTACAGGCAATTGCCAGCATTTGTCTATTACCTACTCATCTGTATGCACTTCATTGTTATACAGCATCTCCCAACACCTTATAAGACTTAGGCTTAGGACCAATACACTGTTGTGATTGCTGCTTGATGGAATTGCTATAATTTACCATATAGGCATTTACCATTCTTAAGAGTGTATTCTATAGCATCACATCCTCCCTTTGCTTAATTTACCTTTGCCCAGTTGAGATTTTTTAAATGTAGTTCCCAAGCCAAACTTTGAATTTACAATACTTAAAATTCTCAATAAAGATCAAGTTGCTTTTAAGGTCACAACTAACATCCAACACAAAATGTCCACTCAGAGTAAAGAAGTTTATCTGCTTAGTGTGCACCACCAAATAGAGGGGGCAGGGCAGCGAGAAGGCCAAGTGATGTGCCGAGGTTTCTGTGAGTATGCCATCCTGCTCATTAGCCATATCTCCACCAGAAGACAGAATCACCTGTGTTTCTAAAGGATCTGAGCTTAGTAATACAGTAGTTCACACGGGATGAAGACTCTCCTAGAAGAAGGAACCGTGTTTGAAATATCAAACACTGTCATCCTCAAATCCATCCAAAAGATCGTTCTTCCCCCTACCCCTCCAGAGCACTTAGCCCATTCCTTCCTTTTTCCGTTTGGCATTTAGCTCAAAGGAGTCCTTTGGTGCCACTTAGTGGCCATGAGGTAAAACAGCCACAAAAATGGAGACTGGAAACCCTTAGAAGTTTGCATTTCTTCCCCGTGAAGATCCTGTGGACAGTAGAACTTCCTGGTGGAATGTTACAGATCTAGCAGCCAAAGTCATCTTGGCTCATCTACATGCACTGTAACAGCTACTTTACCACCAGACCTCTATCTGATCTAATGTCTGTAGGTGAAGCCACTTTTGAAACCTAAAAGCTAGTCTAGCGTACCATGTGAAATCTATAGAAGAGATTTTTCCTCTGCTATTAAACTCACCTACTTGATGCCTCCATCACTGTATTTATGACTTTGTCCTGAAATTTCATCTCTTCTATGCTGGAACATTTCCAGGGTAACCTGAAATCCATGTTCCCTGGCCATAAGCACTCCTATCTGGCTAACAAACTCTTTGAGCCAAGAGCTGTATTATGCATCAACACATCCAATCTAGAAAAGCCTATGGCATCTAGTGGAAATTCAACTTCAAAGCTCTTTTACAACTCAGTCTCCCCAGCAGAGGGGCACAGACAGCACCCCATTAGAAGGAAGTAACTGGAGTACCATTGCATCAGCCAGGCCTCAACCTCTGAAAGCAAAGCCTCTTAGTGACAGATCACCAGGGTCCCTTGAGCTAGGCAAGGCCCTCCCTTGGCAGTCAAGAGAAATGAGCCTTGGGCCCGCTGCGCACAGGGCTGCCCCCTCTCAAGGCAACTCTCTTGCCAAGTTGTGATCTGAGGAACAATCATTGTATAAGATTAGAGCTGTAAGGAGCAAGGAGTCACTGATATGGAAAACCCCCATTGTAAGACAGTCTTTGAAGACAAACCAAAGCCACTTCTTCAGATGGTTCCCTCGTGTCCTCAGCCTAAAATCAAGTGTTTATATGTCCATGTATCTTCATGTTCCAAGAGTCCATGTCTACCATGTAAGACACCAGGGTGGCTCACAACTGTCTGTATGTTTAATGTACACACAAATATGGAGTAGATTGCAACACAGTGCTCTCATAGGGATCATGTCATTCTGAAATCTTACAACCCACCCCACAGAGATCATGGGAGCCACCTGGTCCCTGTGCACACTCCATGAGACTGCCTGGGCTTTCTGCTGGAAGACATGAAGTTACTAGTTTTGAATGGGAAGATGCAAAACTGAATGCAGAATTTGTACCTGAAATGGCACACTCCACAGAAGACAATTCTCCAGAAGGTCCGGCACCACCAGACCTGGCAACAGCTTCCTCTCAAGTGCCATCCTAGACCACTCAACAGCTACTCAGCTTCAAAAATACACCTGGGAATGTTCATTGTACCAGCTATATATCCTTCCTTGCCACTGGTTTAGTCCACATAGCTTAGAGCCCACACTTCTAGTAAAGTGGGGAAATACAAAGAACCACCCCCATCATGTATGCATACATGGAGATGAGACATGCTGAGATCATGAAACCCCTTCTCTAGAAAGGTGCATTAGCTTTGCCATGGGTGCTTGCCTTGCCATACAAGTACCCAGCCATCACGTTGAGCAGGGCTTGCAGGTCCCTTCTGGATGACTCCTGTGAGTAGAGTGGCTTGATGATCTGGCAACAACACCCCTGATTGGAGGATCTTTATCTTCAAAGGCGACTGAGCCTACCAGAAACAAAGCATCTGCTTATCACAGAAAATTTCCCACTATCCCTGAATACACCAACTAGGTTATTCAGGTGAGATTTGGAGAAAGCTTTTGTTAAATGGATGGCAGCACATCAAGGAGTATATTGCACTAGCTTATAGCATATCCAAATTCCTCAGTCTTAAAACCCACTGTATCATGCAAGAGCAAGAAGACAGTACATTTCTTTGTGTCCTTACCAAAAAGTCCAAGTTAAAGAGACAAGAGTTGTAGAAGCACAACAGATTTAGTGTTCATTCAAGGTGCATGGCGGAGGAAAAATCTTGCTGCAATGCCATTTTTAGACTCTAAAATGTACCCACAATAATGGGAGGAGCAAGAATAAAAAGATATAAGCCAGTAAAGGTGATGAGTTTGTCACATCTACTGCCATCTAGAATGGGATACATTTACAGGTCAACAGACAAGGTCGTGGAGCTGAAAGGCCTCATACATCTAAGCTGAAGGGATTTCGTGATTTATTCTTCAATCATAATCCCACTACTGGAAGTGCAGAGGAGACCTGGATTACCATAGATCACCTTGATGAAGCTCAGCTCATGAATCTTCAAGTTGAACTCAAGTTTTGTCCAACTACAAGTTCTTAGGACAGTCAGATTAGTATGTGAACTTACAAGCAATACAGAAGACAGTCTAGATCATGCCAGCATGTGACTGCAGAAATCTGGGTGTTAGGCTAGAGACCTGTGGCAGGGTGTGGGGGGGTGTTCTACATTCAACTTACTATCCATAGGCTACCTGGACTGCCCTCCTTTCCTTTCACTTTACACAATTCTACCAGAGTACTCATATTCAGAAGGGTTTATGCATCAAGTTATGTAAGGAAAAGCAATCAACGGTGACTTCTTGGAAATCTCAGGGATCCAGGAAGATTTGTTCAGAAGTGATAAGGGAACCACATAGGAAGAAAGGGCTCACCTCACCCCAGCAGGCCGAAGGAACCTCCCCAGGTCTGCTCAGGCAGACCATGGAGCAAAAAGTAACTTCAAGAGCCCTTAGCTGAGCACAGTCCATTTTCAAGGATGATGGAAAGAGCATGGCCCTCCCTTCCTGATGTCCCTCATATCAATAGTCACCTTCCTATTCAGAGAGAATCCCAGGATATAAAGCATTGCATTTAGATATGTCTTGATATAGAGGCATCCCAATGCCCACACACCTGTAAACATTCATAAAGTGATCTTAAACATTCGTAAAATGATCATAGTCCTCAACAGGATGATGAGGATAAGTTTGTCTTCATTCCAGAGGCACACCCTATAACACAGTCTCCTACCTTGAGCCCCTCACATAGCAGAAGACAACTCTGACATTGGCCAGGCAAGAAGTACAGGTTCACGCCACAGCCATCTCAAACAGCAAATGGTTTTCATATCCCAGAAGGACGCCACTTCCACAAGGAATACCTACATCCTAATGGAGCATTTCCAGGAAGCTCAGACTGTGGCTGGTGGACTCACAGCCAGAGTGCCACCAGAACTCTTTCTCGTTGTGCAGCATACAACTATGGCTGAATTCTAGAGATTATCTTTTTAAATAAAGATATCAGATTATCTTTTTAAATAAAGATATGAAAGAGCCCAACAGAAGCCTTAGTCCATTCAAGGTCACAAGTCCCTATTGGACATGAAACAAACTTAAAACCAAAGTTGTCTTAATCACAAGTCCTGCAGACTATGAACAACACAGAAGAAAACAAGGTATTCAGTAGGGAGAATTAATAGACTCAAGGCTGCTGTGAAGAACACTCTTCCTGGAGTTATCATCATGGGAAATCCACATGTGAGTTTACCTCTGAAGATGACTTTCAGAGCTTACATTAGACACAAGCTTTAGGTCAGAAACACATAGAAGAGACTTTATAAGAAATGCAGAGGGCTGGGAAGGTGGCTCAGTGGTAGAGCTCTTGCCTTGCATGCCTGAGGCCCTCGGTTCAATTCCTCAGCACCACATAAGCAATAAAAAAGCCAGAAGTGGTGCTGTGGCTCAAGTGGTAGAGCACTAGCCTTGAGCTGAAGAGTTGGGGTCCAGCTCCCAGGCCCAGAGTTCAGGCCCCACAACCGGACACCCCCCCAAAAAAAACTGCAGAGAAACTTCCACTTATTCTCCATGCTTTCAGAGACATGGAGAACCTCAGAATACAAAGCAAAGTCTACAGATATCTTAGTTCTGATCAAAGTCAGGAGAGCATTCCCACTATAAATTCAACAAACACTGAAAATAGTATGGAAGGACTTCCAGGAGAAGTGGCCACATTTCAAAGTACATGGTCAGAAAGACAGCAGTGTTCTTCAACAATGTGTACCAAGTAAGGACAATACTGGACACAAAGCACTAGAATAGGCTCTTAAGAGCACTGTCAGGACCCACCTCAAAATAACTCAAGCAGGACTGTTTCCCTGCCTGCTGGGACAGATACCTGCCCAGGATAGAGGCTGATGTTGCTATCACTTTAATACCCAAAGATTTTGCCATTAGTCTACCATATGCCAGTACTCATTATTCCTCAGTGTAAGAGAAATGGAGCTGTTATCATGGAACTGTGATGATTATTCCATGAAAGTTAACAGATATTCCTTCTAAACACACATTTCACATGCAACATTTTTGCTGATAGTATGCTTTTAAGCATACGACACACACACAAAAAAACCTGGGAAGTTGCTCACACAGAATAGTCAACTCAGTGCTTACAGTCAGGGCCCTTGAGGCTATGGTTTGCCTTTAAATAACGGGGCTCACCCACCTATCAACTTAAACCAGACAATCAACGATGAGTTCCTCTCCGTCCCCATTCAAGACCATGTAATGCTGTAGCTTGGACCACATATCAGTCTCGTCTCCATCTGGTGAGCAACAAGTCACTCACACCAGAGCAGTCCAGCATCACAGTGGTCCTCCTGTCTCCAGTCTTATTTCCTCCATCCCACATGATTTGCAGTAGCAACTCTGACCATCTAAATCTACCTGCATCATGTTTGAAGTCCCAAGAGCCTTTCTCAATGCCATGAGAGGCCCCCTTCAGCTCTCCTTCAGCCACACCCAGCCCCAATCCTATTTCTACCCAAGCATTCCTTCAGGCAAGCTTCATTTTTTGCGGAACTCAGTACTTTCTTCTTCACTACACCGTAAAGGTAAGATCTGAATGAGGAGTCATTATCCAAGAAAACCAAGGAATACTCCCCATGGTTCCATAGCAGCTCCACCCACCACAAACACCCTGAATTCAAGAAACACGCTCCCACTACAGCTATCTTATCAAGAATATGCTATACTGTGCCAGTATTTTAAGTTGAATAATGTGCCAAATTCATTTCACCAAGGGTACTAGACACCTGGCACCAAGCTTCAGAATCTTCCACATTGGCTCCTGACCTTTCCGTGGATAACAGACCCCACACACATTTTTGTGTCAACAGTATCAGCTCTGCTAGATTCCAGCATTCCTAGAATCCAAACCTGTGTCCGAGGTTTGGATAATCTCAGAAGACTGCTCTAAATGGCACCTGGATTCCACCACTCAGGAATTAAGAATCCTCTTCCTGCAACACCCAATGTCACTGAAACTCCTGCACCATCTACCTGTCAGGTGGATGCTAGGCGTACGACTGCCTTGACCTACGTGGCCTCCAAACCTTCTGGGCAAGTGGAGGCTCTGCCCTCACCATCCCACCTGTGGTAACTCTACCGCCACCTCCTTTCTCCCCCAGGAGGCCGTTCAACTCCAGAACATGACTAAGACTGTCTCTACCAAAGGTAATCAGGATCCAATGAGACGTGTCTACATTGCCGAAGCTGAGATCTTTGCTTTCAACAAACTCAAATTCGTGAAGGTTTTGTCTTCAACTCTGGTCCTGGGCCCTAAGCTTCTGTGCTCCAGGCTCGTCCTCTACCACTTGACCCCCAGCTCATTTCTGCCTTCTCTTGTAGTGCACTGGAGATGAGAGTCTCTCAGACTTTCCTGCCCCAATGTCTCAGATCTCAGCCCCTGAGCAGAGAGGATTAAAGGCGGGCCCGCCTGAGGCTTCTGCCAGGGCCGCCATCCAGGAAGGGGAAGCGGAAGTGGGGGGGGGCGGGCTCTTCCCGTCCTGTCTATAAAGGAGAGCTGCACAGCCCAGGCTTCATTTCCCGGTCCAGGCTGCTGAGGGGGAAGGATGCCAGGACCACGACTCCTATGGCAACTGTGGTCAAGAGTGCGGTGGTGGTGGTGGTGGTACTCTCATCTCCATGTCCCGACCAAGCCGCGATTTCTCAACTTCCGGAGATGGATAGAGGGGAGTCACCCGCAGACAAAAGTGGGGAGACTGGCGAGTCAGAGGAGACAATCGCTGCTCCCAGAGACCCAGGGGCTCCGGACACCGAAGGAGCACCTGAAGAAACGGAGAGCGACAGAGACGCGGACCCGAAGGTGGCAGCAGCGGAGGAAGGCAAGAGTCGGGATGCCTCAGATTTGACAGCAACTGAAAGGGAAGACACATCACTACCTACTCCTGCTGCCAAAAAGCTGAAGATAGATACCAGAGAAAAGAAAGAGAGGAAGAAAAAAGTGGATGAAGAGGAGATTCAAAAGATGCAGATCCTAGTTTCTTCATTTTCTGAGGAGCAGCTGAGCCGCTATGAAATCAGTGCACTGAGTCACAGAGATACTACGAACTCAAAGAGATGGATGTCCTTGAGTTTGGGTTCAGTAGCAGAGAGTATGTCTTGCTCCATGAGTCATCCGATACTTCTGAACTAGACAGGAAAGAGGATGAGGAGTAAGAGGAAGCAGTGTCCAGCACCTAGCAAACTAAGATCCCTTTCTCTTCTTGAAAGACTTGGGATTGACTTCAAAGGGTACCCCAGGACTCATTATACACCTCTTATTGCCATGTCTTTCCTCTGTTGACTACCTTTTGGTAATGCTTAGGTTTTGTTGATTTGTTCGGTGGCATCCAATTTGCCAGTGGTCTTTTGTTTTTAGAACATTCCTGCTGATTTCAGTACATCAGAACTATTGTGGCTTCAGTTGGTACCTGGAGAACTGCTGCTTACAGGGAGATAAAAGCTGGGTGAGAGAAGGGGTGACATTTTCCAAAAAGAAATGTACTCTTTACTTATATAACTGTAACCATTCTATACATCACCTTTACAAAATTAAACTAAAAACAAATAAAACGCATAGAAACGAAATCCTGGTTTGAGGGAAAATTGTTGCTTCTATTTTTTACAGGTTATATAGTTAAGTTTTGTGGATCAGGAATTTTTTGTTCTAGGGCAAATCGCTGAGCAGAGAACCTTACTGAGCTTTGGTTATCAGCAAAACAGTTGCCAATATATACCAAAACTTTAGACCTGGTTGAGCTCTTGAATCATGAAATTTTGCACTTTTTGAGATTGGTGCCATCTTGGCATCTTGGTGTGAAAACTCGTAGAGGTAAAACTCCACCCCCAGTAATAGGCTCATCTGAATTCCTAGAGGCAGGGGCAGGAACTTGGACAATAAGTTACCACACCTGCTAGCTCTGTACCAGGAACTTGAGAATTCTCAAGCTCCTCCCAGGTGAACCTGTCACCTGACCATGACCCCATTTATGCCCTGACCAACTCAGCTTGCCATTGAGTCATGCCTTGTCTCCTTACTGTCCTCAGGTCACCATGATGTCCTTTTTCAACTCTCCATTAGAATTGATCTAGTTTGTTGAGATTGCTTTTCTACTCTTCTGCTCTTTACAACCCTCAGTTTCCTAGCAGTATTAAGTGCATTCAAGGCTGCAAGGTTTTTAGGGACATATGTCTGATTGCATTCGCCAGCTTTCTGATAGACTTCCAACTGGACCTCTCAAAATGGGCTTCTATCTTGTGATTGAATTCCTGTATAACACTCTTGTTGTGCCCCGATAGGAGGGTACCTAAAGACAGGTGCCCCAAGAATGGAAAAGCTTTTATGGCAAATCCTGTCAACTATCTGAAAAAAAAAATCAACTGTTTTACAAGTCTTCCCCCTTCAAAGGTGCTCAAACATTGGGGGCTGGGGTTGGTTTACAGGAAAGGGCACAGCAGAAAGGCACACCCAGCCTATTCTGCTAGCAAGGAGTAAAATATGCCCTCAATTTAGTGTGTTCTAGTCTTCAATGAGACTAACTAGAAATTGCAGGATAAGAGAAGGTCTTGTGAACTGAACTTCTCAGTGTTTACTAGCTTCCAGGGAAATCTTATGTATGTAGCAGGAAATGGAAATTCTTTCAGCAGGAAGACACACCTTAGCATCCATCACAGAACACACAGGAGAGAAACCTTATGAATGTAACAAATGTGGAAAGACATGGAGCTCACAGCTGAACACACATAAGTTGATTCACACAAATGCAATAACTTAGGAAAGTCCAAATGGGGAAAGTCTTTCATCTTTAAGAAAATTGAGATTGCAACACAGAATCCACACAAGATAGAAACCTTAAGATATAGCAGATGTGGAGTCCTTCAACCGGAAGACACAGCATCAGAGAACAGACACAGGCAAGAAAATACTAATGTAACAAATGAGGAAAGTCCTTCTTTACCAAATATTCATGGATCCAAGTTCATAGGACACACAGGGGAGAAATCTTTAAAATATTACAAATGTGGAAAGCTTTTGATCTGAAAGATCAAAAAAGCTAGTGGGGGCCAAAAAGACTACAAGAATTTAGCTTCAATTAACCAGCAAAAAGCTGAGTGGGAGGCATGGCTCAGGGACTAGAGAGACAGCTTTGAGAGAGGAAACTGAAGAAGCACAAACCTGAGTTCTAGCTCAGGTACTGGCAAAAAAAAGAGACAGGCATTAGCCAATTATGTAAAAATCCGATCTCTAGTCCTCCCACTGTCTGCTCTGAAGCCATCTTTGCATTGTTCCCAGATCCAGCACGCTGCAGCTTCCTGAAATCCTCAGATCTCAGCCTCCTAAGTAGATAAGATTACAGGTGTGAGCCATGGATGCCCAGCTTCCTTGAGACTCTTATTCCAAGTAAGCACCAGAAAACCAGAAGTGGCACTGTGGCTCAAGTAGTAGAGTGCTTGCCTTGAGGTGAAGAGTTCAGCTACAGCAACCAGGCCCAGAGTTCAAGCCCCACAACCAAAAAAAATATGGAATGGAGTCCTAAAAATATACATATGCATTCCTGTGTGTGTGTGTATATAATCACATCCTTAACCCAAAATTATAATATCCAATATATCTCAGGATGCCAAGGGGAGTAATAGAAGGAACAGGAATGACAGATATACTGATATACAGGATTATAACACTGATATACAGGATTCTAAAGTATGAAGACTGCATACAGGAACTCACTGAAATTATTTGAATAATAGAAGTGGGAAAGGAAGGTGTGAACAAGTGAAGAGATGACCACAGAATTAGTTAATCTGATTAAAGTAAATACATGTATTTTGAAATAGCTAAATGAAACTAATTTGCACACCTAATATAAATAAAAAAATAATAGCACAGTTCAAAAAGAAATGTACACTGCATGACTATGTAACTATGACTATTCTGAACATCACATTTACAAAAAAAAATTAGAAAGCAGAACAAAGCCAGGCAGTGGTGGCTCACGCCTGTAATCATAACTACTCAGGAGGCTGAGACCTGAAGATCCCACTTCAATGCCAGCCTGGGCAGGAAAGTCCATGAAACACAGCAAAGAAAGGTGACTGTGATGGCCTTCTTGGCCCGTGTGAGGCAAAAAGGCTGCAAGATTAATTCAAATGGGCTAGAGGAATCTTTTGAGGTTGTGGATGATCTCTGCCCATGGTTCCCCAAAGAGGGAACAGTGGATTTGGCTATATGGCAAAAGGTAGATCAAGAATTTTAAAAATCATATAAAAATCAGAGGAAAACATGCTATCCCTCCTCAGACATTTTCTGTTTGCAATATAATTCGAGAGAGTCTTGGTCCCAATCACCAGATTGAAATTATTTCTATAAAATCCTTGTCTGAGGGGAAGAATAAAGAGACCCTCCTTTGTACATCAGATGTGGAGAGAGAGGATTGTCAGCCCTACTGTGGGAGCGTTAGAAACTTTAGAAATCTGGTTCAGATTTTTAACACTCTCTGTAAAGAAGACAAAGAGCCAGGTGCCAGTGGCTCACACTTGTAATCCTAGCTACTCAGGAGGCTGAGATCTGAGGATCATGATTCAAAGCCAGCCTGGGCAGGAAAATCCATGAGACTCTTATTTCCAATAAACTACTAGAAAACCAGAAGTGGTGCTTTGGCTCAAGTGGTAGAGTGCTCACCTTGAGCTGAAGAGCACAGAGACAGTGCCCAAACCCAGAGTTCAAGCCCCACAACCTAGAAAAAAAGACAAAAATCCTCCAAGGCCACAACCACTCCTATGCCTATCCCTGTGAGAGCTACTTTTCCTATGATAAAGGGGAAGGCAATTACCACCTGATCTTAATTCAGACTCCTATGTCCGCAGTACAATCATCTATATTGACTGCTTAAGATGTGGTGGGAGGATACTGGGGATTTCCAACATTTTCCTGTGTTACAAGATGGAGACAAACAACAGAGGCTGTATTTGGGGGGGAGAACTCCAGTTGCCATTCCTAAAGGGGTCGGGGACCTTTGCTACCTGGGACAGGTGTTGAGCAAGTCTAGCTGGACTATAAAAGGACTGATTGTTTACCCTGGTGTATTGATAATGATTATATCAGAGAGATTAAAATTATGGATGGCTTAAAAAAAAGGAACCTTGCTTGTTCCTGCTCATACTTCCATTGCTCAATTGATTTTGCTTTCTTTAGTTTCTCCTTCTAATAAGTCTCTTCAATCTAACAGGGAAGATAGAGGCTTTGGCTCCACAGATAAGGCCTTTCACTTCAAAAATTGGACAAGAGCAACTTAAGTTTGGACTCTACATAGGAGGGAAGCTTTTTACAGGCCTAATTGGCACTGGAGCTAATGTTTCTGTTATATCTGGCCTACAATGGCCTCCCTCCTGGCCAAAAGAAGATAGCCTCGCCCTGCTGCAGGGTACAGGCATGTCCAAAGTTACTCAAAAAGGTTCTGCCATGCTGTGGTGGCTGACCAAGGAAGGTCATCTGGGTGTCTTTCAACCCTTTGTTTTGCCTGATCTTCCAGTAAATCTGTGGGGCCAGAACGAGTTGTCTCTGATGGGTGCTTCCATCAACAGTCCCAGCCCAGTTGTTACTCAACAAATGCTTAATCAAGGGTATGATAAAATGTTCCACGAGGGAAAGGAAGGTTCAAACCTTACCAGCCTGTTGCAAACCCAGACAGACAGGGCTTAGGTTTTCCACAGGGCCTCACTGATAATGGCAGCTCTACATGCAAAACCTATACATTAAAAGACCTCAACACCTCTATGGGTCATTGAGTGGCCCTTGCCTAAAAAAACTAAAAAACTTAAAGCTGCCAAGGGTCTAGTTCATAAACCATTGTCACAAGGCCCCATTAAACCTTCCACTAGTTCCTGAAATATCCCTGTCTTTATTATTTTTTTAAAAACCAGGGAAATGGAGACTTCTTCAGGACTTGTGAGAGAATAATAAAGCTGTTTCCTATAGGTGCCTTGCAACCTGGCTTGCCCTCACCAACAGCTATTCCATTATCTTTTTCTCTATGGTATTTGATTGAAAGGATTGTTGTTTTTTTTTATTTTTTTAACCATACTTCTTTATACAGGGAATGGGAAAATATTTGCTTTTTCTGTTCTCAGCATCAATATGATTAAGCCCTATGACAAATATAAATGGACAGTGCTGCCCCAGAAAATGGCCAACAGCCCCATGGAATACCAACCCTATGTGTACAAAGCCATACAGCCCATGTAAAAAGTACCCCTCTGCCTATATAATCCATTACATGTATGATATCCTGATTGGAGTATCAAATAAAAAACAAGCTGATCTTATTTTTTAATATATGCAACAGTCTTTATGGCTGTACAAACTGATTATGGCCCCTGAAATGTTCAGAGACAATATCCCCTTTCATATCTAGGGTATCACATTTTCCACAGCAAAGTTACTCTCCAAGAACTAAAAATAAGGACTGAGCAATTACAAACACTGAGTGATTTTCAAAAGTTATTGGGGGACATCAATTGGATTCTCCCCTCATTACAAATTAATTCAAAGCAGTTACAATCTCTTTTTCAGATTTTACAGGATGACTCTAACTCAGCCTCCCCAACGCCTAAAGCTGTTAAAGCCCTAAAAGTTGTTAAATGGGGGCTGGGAATGTGGCTCAGTGGTAGAGTGCTTGCCTTGCATTCATGAGGCCCTGGGTTCGATTCCTCAGCACCACATAAGCAAACAAAAGCTGGAAGTGTCACTGTGGCTCAAGCACTAGCTTTGAGCTGAAGAGCTCAGGGACAGCACCCAGAAAGAGTTCAAGTACCACACCCAACTTTAAAAAAGTTGTTAAATGTACAGTTGGTGAGGCCCACTTGTGCATATAGATCTAAACAATTGTTTTATATATTTTAAATCCTAGTAAATTCCCTATTGCTGTCCTTTGGCAGGATACTCCAATTAAATGGATATTTTTGGACTTGCATTCCATAAATTTTATTAACCCTTTAATTGATTCAATTTCCTTACTTATTTCTAAGGGACATAGGCATTTTATTCAATTGACTGGGCGTGAGCCTAATGCCTTGGGCTAGCACATAACTAGAATGGAGTTTAATAGCCTATTACAGACCTCCTTAAAATGACAAATTGCTATGGCCAATTTTTCTGGGCAAGTACTTTTTCACTTGCCTACATCACCATTACATTTTGCTGAGATCATTTTATTACTGTCTGCTCCTTTATTTATTCTTTTTTTTTTTTTTTTGTCTGTCATGGGGCCTAAACTCGGGCCTGAGCACTGTTCCTCAGCTCTTCAGCTCAAGATTAGTGCTCTACCACTTAAGCCACAGTGCTACTTCCAACTTTTTCTGCTTATGTGGTGCTGAGGAATTGAATCAGAGCCTCATGCATGCAAGTCAAGCACTCTACCACTGAGCCATTTCCCCAGCCCTTCCTTTATTTATTCTAAGCCCATTGCTAATGTCCCCAATATGTTTATTGATGGGTCTAAAAATAAAAAGGTGGAGCTCGTATTGTAATCCTTCCACCATACAGGTACAATATAATAACACTTTTGCACAAAGGGTGGAGGTGTTTTCTGATACTTTGGCTTTACAACAGTACCCTTTTGCTATAAATTTGTACTCAGATTGTCAGTATGTTGTTTCTGATATACAACACATTTGTGATGCCATTATTCCCACCTCAAATGAGGAATTGTTACATCTTTTTACTACCCACCAACAGCAACTTTTATGGTACACAACTCCTGTATTTATTTGCCATGTATGCTCTCATTCTCTTTTACCTGGATCTTTAACATTTGGCAATGCCCTTGCTGATAAATTAACTCAGTTTGTGATGCTTATTCAATCCCCTGTTGATGCAGCACTTGAGGCCCATCAAAAATTTCATCAAAATGCAGCTGCCCTTTGTAAGCAGTTTAGATTAACTCATAAACAAGCCTGTGCAATAGTTTACCAATGTGCCCGTTATCCACTTGCACATGCTTCCCACACCATTGGGGTTAACCCACAGGGTCTTCTGCAGGGGCAGCTATGGCAAATGGATGTGACTCCTGTTCCCTCTTTTGGCTACTTGTCCTATATTCATGTTTCTTTAGATACTTACTCTAGATTACTTCTTGCCTCCTATCTCATAGGAAAGGCTTATAGAGATGTTACTAAACATTTATTTGAGCTATTGCCTTTATGGAATTGCCCCTACAAATTAAAACTAATAATGGTCCTACTTGTATTTCTCAAGCCTTTAAAACATTGTGCTCACAACTACATATTACTCTTACCATGGGTATCCCCTATAATCCACAAGGACAGGGCATTGTGGAGCATGCCCATACTACTTTAAAAAATCAAATTCAGAAAATAAAAAAGGGAAAATTAGCTACCCAGAAGATCTCACCACATACTATTACATTTTATCCATTTTTGTTTAAAAAATTTTAAATGTCTCAGAGGGCTGAGAAGGTGGCTCAGTGGTAGAGCACTTGCCTTGCATGCCTGAGGCCCTGGGTTCAATTCCTCAGCACCACATAAGCAAAAAGAAAAAAGCCGGCAGTGGCGCTGTGGCTCAAGTGGTAGAGGGCTAGCCCTGAACTGAAGAGCTGAGGGACCGTGCCCAGGCCCAGAGTTCAGGCCCCATGACCGGACCCAAAAAAAATAATAAAATAAAAAATTTTAAATGTCTCAGAGGATGGCTTTAATACTGCACAGTGCACAGTTAGAATTCTTATTTTTGGTGAATAAAAGAATAATACTTTTAGAGGTTGGGCTCAAGAAAAATGGCTTTTACAAAATAAAATACTGTCGGGGACCAATGGTTCATGCCTGTAATCCTAGCTACTCATGAGGCTGAGAACTGAGTATCATGGTTCAAAGCCAGCCCAGACACAAAGGTTTGTGAGACTCTTATCTCCAATTAACCACCAGAAAACTGAAATATTGAAATATTTACATGTGTCTGTGGACACCTTTTCTGGTGTCATTCATGCCACACCTCTGGCAGGAGAAAAGGTGTCTCACGTCAGAATACACTGCTTAGAAGCTTGGGCAGCTTGGGGAAAGCCCCTTAGACTTAAGACGGATAATGGCCCTGCTTATACTTCCCATGGTTTTCGCGCCTTTTGCGCACAAATGCAGGTTGCCCACACCACTGGATTGCCCTACAATCCTCAAGGACAAGGTATAGTGGAAAGAGCTAATCGAAGCATAAAAGAAATGCTTCAAAAGCAAAAAGGGGGAATTGCTGAGTCCGCGTCCCCCAGGGAAAGACTTTCTCTTGCGCTCTTTACCCTTAATTTTTTAATTCTAAATGACAACGATCAGTCTACCGCAGATCGGCATATGACAAGAGACTCCATGGATACTAAAGACATGGTTATGTGGAAGGATGTTATTAATAATAAATGGTATGGACCGGATCCGGTAATAACGAGATCCAGGGGAGCTGTTTGTGTTTTTCCACAGAGTCAAGAAGTACCTCACTGGGTGCCAATGAGACTGACCAGGCCGGTGGAGACTGCAGAAGAACCCCCTCTTGAAGATGCCATCCACTCGTCTCCTGATGCAGCTGATCTTCCTGCTGTTAGCAACAGTGCTAATAGCAATCCCTGTGATAGCTAAACCAATGATGCTGTGGGCTGTTACAATTTACTGACTGGATTGCCTCTGCGGTGTCCTTTTCCAAAGAGCGGGTGGGAGTCAGAATGTTTTAAGCCTGCTGCTTGGGAGGATGCATGGTCTGCCTATGGTTGGTCTGTCGCCTTCGAGCCCAAACCAGAAGGGACAAGGTTGTTATCTCGCAAGCATTAGCCGCTTTGGAGAGTGGATCCTCACCCCAGATTTGGCTGTCGGCCCTAAGAGGCAGTTAAGCCTTACCATTCTGCATAGCCTTAGCACCCCGAGGGATCAGGGGATCCCATTGCACCGGGACAGGTATGCAATTTGCAATTTGGGACAGGGTGCAAGGCAAGTGCACTGCACTTGAGGAGATGGTTCTCATCTCCTCAAGAAGAGCATGCTGGGTTGCAAGTGGGTTGATGCCCAAGATCCCACCTCTGCAAAAAAGGCATCGGACAGGCTTGGTCATCACTCGGGAAGGCGCCCCTCAGGCGAAGGCCAGTGCAAGGTCCTCTCATTAATGTTTTAGACAGAGGCCCAACCTCTACTCTTACCTGTCACCAAAAAACAAGAAGGGGGAACTGTAGGGAGCCCGGGCGAGACTCCGCCCACTCCCTTGCAGCTTTGAGGTAACCACCCCATATTAGACGGTGCTTGGCGGGACACCTGGGCTTTGCGCGTGCACGAGCCAGGTAGAGTCCCCAGCCAATCCCATGACACCTGGTGACGGTGAAAGGCAGGCGACCAACAATAGACCGACCCATGTTCCTATTTCCCTATATAAGCGGCTATGTTTCGGGTGCACGCTCTCTCGCGCCCAAGCTCTCCCATCAACTAAAAGGCTCTCCAATAAAGCATGATCTGAGAAGACTCCTGGTGTGGTGGTCCTTCTTTCTCGCTGGTCGAGTAGACGGTCGCTACATGAGACCACACAGTCCATCTGTAAACTGAAGTGGTATTGGGTGATGTGCTCTCCCATTGATGGGTGCTGAGATGTTTTGGTGGCCCTGAATGGGAGTCACTCACTCAACAGACTCTCATTCTGTGGAGAATTCTGCAGCCTCTAGTGGGAAGATCTGTGGATCAAGTCCCACCAAAAGTGCTCTCATACAGAAGAAAATTCTGGATATGTTTGTGTTGGGGTTTGCCTGACCTTAGCTGGCTTTTTTCTGTGTTTGTCTTGGTCTTGAGCCTATTGTTGTGTTTGGTCTTGTGTCTTCTCTATGGGGGAAAGCAGATCCTGCTATGTGCTGTGTCCTACTCTGCCAGGAGGCAGTTGAGAGTGTGCCAGAAGCTGAGGACCTGGTTCAAAACAACTAGCTAATCTTAGCAGCTTAAAAATTGGAAAGTGCTCCCTGCTAAAATTGGCAAAAGAAAGTCAGGTTGCCAGGTGAGTAGAGAAAGTAGCTTCATCCAAGTGAAGGTATTCAAAGGTCAATTGATATGTAAAATGCTCTAGACAATTGGGACAAAAAGTAGAGTCAGTTACTGGGTGGGCTCCAGGGAATCCCCACCCAGCATTCTTCAATAGAAGTATTTAATATGCTAATATGAGGTTGAGCCTGGTCACAAGCAGCTGACCCTGGAAAAATATTGCCAAGCTAAGGTAATTTGCTTAAAAGTTTGTCTTAAATCTTAGTCATCTGCAGGAGTAAGCTTGGCAAAAATATCTCTTGCCACTAACAATTCAGGAAAATGCATAACTGGTATCTGTTAGTATTATCCACACATTTGGTCCTCAGCTCAACCTAGACCCGGGGCCTCCTATAGTAGGAGGCCTACTCAGGCAGGCAAGCCCACCTAATCGTCCAGAGTGACAGAGCCCACCACAAGGAAGTTGTTAACAAAGAAGTAACTTTATTGAGAAGGTTCCTACATGGACCAGTCAGGGCTGAAGCAACTGCGGGAGCTGATACTGCAACCCCAAGCGGCCCCCATTCTTTGGTTTTTAAAGGCAAAATCCATGAGGTTGAGTCTGGTCATGAACAGCTGACCAACGGAATCGTAACACACACAAAGGATTGTACAATCATACCAGACCACACAGGTGGCCAATAGGCAGAGTTTACTGTAAGCATGTGCAAAAGTAAGGGTTTACCATAAGCATGTGATGCTTGCCAGTTGGAGCCAGATTACAACCTGTTTTATGGGTCTGTCTTTTTTTTTTTTTTGGTCCCGTCGTGAGGCCTGAACTCTGGGCCTGGGCACTGTCCCTCAGCTCTTCAGCTCAAGGCTAGCCACAGTGCCACTTCCGGCTTTTTTCTTTTTGCTTATGTGGTGCTGAGGAATCAAACCCAGGGCCTCAGGCATGCAAGGCAAGCGCTCTACCACTGAGCCACCTTCCCAGCCCCTTATGGGTCAGTCTTTAACTGAACAATCAAGAGTGGGTTAGGTTGTTAAGGGGAGGAGGATCAGATGCATTTTCTTCATTCCAGGAACTAGGCCTATCAAGTCTAAAATTCTTAAAACAAAGACAAAGCTCAAAATGGAATCATACCAGCTTGGGCCCCATCTCAGAATCCACTTCACTCCCTGCCCTTGAATTCCTTCCAAGCAGCTGACCACTCCATCCCTTCACTCAGATCTACCTAGCAAGCACTTACCTCACTTCAGCTCTCACTTTCTCCTCTAGACGCTCCTGCAACCTGGATAGGGGCAGATGCCAACTGCTCTCTTTCCTGAGGAGATATGAAGTAAGGAGGCCAAGTCTGGCCAGTGCCATATTGGCCACATGGTGGATGGTAGGGTCTGGCATCTTATCTTCATGCTGGGGGAAGGAACCTTCCCCCACCCCCATCACCTGCCTAGCAAGTAATAGACATGCTCAGACCCCTGGAGGCAGGGACAGGCACTTGGCTGATAGGTTACTGAATCAGGGACTGGGAATTTTCTGAGGATCTGCCCTCTGTGCCAACATATTTTAGGCCTGGACCAGCCTAGCCGCTGGACTCCATGACACTTGTGTCTCTGTGATCCTGTCATGTGTCCCGTCTCCTGGCTTATCTCCTGTCATCATGGAGTCCCAATTCAGCTCTCCATTGGAGCTGAATTGGCTTGTTGGTATTGTTCTTGTTATTACTTTCCTCTTTAGCATGTTTCCTAGCTGGGTTATGTGTATTTGCGTGCTGTAGGCCTTTGTAACAACTGGCGGCCTGCAGCCTGTTCACTGTATAATAAAGACTCCAATACTCTATTTTTTAAAATGTGGCTTTTGGATGATTTACCTTACAACAGATATAGCCCCTCTAATAATCTTTCTCCTGTGCCTGCATCCCTGTGGTCCCCTGTGATGGTCATGACAGATTCTTACATTTGGTGCACAAAACCTGGGATAGGTTCCCCAGTAGATATGTTCCCCCTCCACTTCAGACAGGGTACTGACCAGCTGCTCTGGGCCTTAGCCCATGGTCCTACAATGGAATCACCAGAGGACCACCAAGGTAACTTTCTCCTAATCAAGTGCTGTAACTTCTGCCCATCCAACACTGGGTAATTCATTCCTACCCACGTGAGTGGCCAATCCAGAGGCTTAGATTCTGCTGTTCAGGCCACGGGGCCTGTGTGGGGGCTTCAGGACCCCAGAAAGCTTGGCCAAGTGTCTAAGCCACATTCAGAGGTGTCTCTTCTGTGTCAGTTCTCTGATGCGTGCTAAGAGCTGACTTATGGGTGGAAAATTTCTTACATTCCTCATTTTCATAGGGTTTCTCTTCTGTGTTTGAGGTTGGAAAGTCAGGTCTGACTTCTGAGAGGCAGCTTTTGTACATTGCTTATGCTCATTGGACTTCTCTGATTTTGTAGATTTGGAGAACATAGGATGTTTTAGGCATCCCTTTAGCTTTTGCTTAAGCAGTAATGTTTCCTGAGAGCAAGGATTTATAATTACATCTCTTCAATTCTAAATTCTCACTAAGAATTACTTTGGGTATCTGTGGGAATTTTAAAATTCATTTCTCCCCATCTTAGACAAAGTCTCTTCAGATTTCCTTTTCTGGCATTCCATCCCCTCACAACCATGGAAGACCAAAAATATGCCAGCTCACCTCCTACTCAATCATTCTCTGTAGACTAAAAGCATTGGTCTAACTCTCAGTCTCAGTGCATCACCAATTGCTACTTTCCTTATCATATGAGAGCAGCTCTGGTGTACTCAATTACTATACCTGCATAGTCCTAGCTTCAAAGAAAATGAAATCTCATTTTCTACATTTGAATTTTCTTTCTTTTGTTTCAGTATGATTTCCACAAAAAGAAAGAGAATTCCTAACTTGAACTCTACTGCCACATAGAGTTCAGTATGTCTCCATATAAAGTATTAATTCATAAGTATTTGAGACAAAGGATCACCTAGTTCTCTCCCATAAACAGGACTCAGGGGAATTACAAACATTATTGCTCAGTATAACACAAGATGAACTTATCAACTGGGCTCAGGCTCCAACATCACTATCCCAGATGAATTAACTCACCTGTGAAATTCTTGTCTGAGGCTACTCCTATCCATGGTTCTGCACCATGCTCCAAATGACAATCAATTTAGACTTAGGAACACAGTGCCCTGTTAATAAGAAGTAGTGGAGAACCGTTGCTCATGCTGGGTAATCATTGGTCTAAGATCTCAGATATCCTGTTCAGAATGTTGTTCCTAAATCATATTTCTCATTGCTCACTGGCTCCTTGGCTCCCAGACTTGGATCTATTTTGCTGGTTGTGTGGCTTGAAATCAGCTCTTTCATTCAAGGCTAGCATTCTACCAGTTTTGAGTCCCAGTTCTACTCCAGTTTTGTTTTTTTTCTTTTATTGGTTGTGGGTCTTGTACTCTGAGCCTGGGAATTCTCCCTCAGTGCTTCAGCTCAAGGCTAGTGCTCTACCATTTGAGTCACAGCACTGCTTCTGGTTTTATAGCAGTTTATTGTAAATGAGAATTTCACAGACTTTCCTGCCCAGGTTGGCTTTGAACCACAAACCTCAGATCTCAGCCTCCTGAGTAGCTAGGATTACAACCATGAGCCACTGGCACTCGGCCCACTTCCAGTTTTTGAATAGTAATTGGAGATAAGAGTCTTATGTGGAATTTTTGGCCATTGCTGGCTTCAAACCAAAATCCTCAGATTTCAGCCACCTGAATAGCTAGGATTACAGGTATGAAAAACTGTACCCAGTGCCAGGTTTGGATTATAAATACCCACTTTAAATTGGTGATTTACAAAGCATACTTCCAATAGTGATATACATTCTATCCTAGATTGTAATCAACATACAAAAATTACCTCAGGTTTGGGAAGACAGTCTCCTGTCCGTGGAACATAGTTTAGAACTTTGTCAACCTGCTGGTTTGTATTCTTGAAGAATGAGAATAAAATTGCCTCAGGAGTTATATCATCAAGTTGAAGTTGTCTTTAGAAAGAAATTAAACTTCTTACAGACTGGACTCATGTCTAATAGAATTGAAAGTTTGATAAATATTCACATATATACTAAAAATGAACCACTTGACCCTAGCAAGTTAATGTGACTTTTGATCACCCAAGAACACCAGGTTACTGTAGATCTCCATCATTATATCCCCATACCAGGTACTCTGAGCAATGTCCAGGTCCTGCCACTCCTCCCAGCTGAAGTCCACAGCTACATCATCAAATGACAACAGCTTTTATAAGGGTACATTTACATCAAGTAATCATGAGAACACCAAGTCTGGAATTTCATTTTCCTGTATGTATGTTTTTGTTTTACATAAAATATCTAGAGCTTGCTGTGTTGTAATCTATACAATGGGAGAAGGAAATATCAAAGTAGAAATGTATGCTTCTATTTTAACTTAGTCATTAATAATATGGTTTCCCTATGATATGTATCAAAAGAGACATACACTAAATATAAAAATAAATACAAAGATAACATAAGCAAAATCAGTAATGAACAATGCAAGTAATGATAATATGAAATGGAATAAACATCAGCAGAAATTGTATGAACACACCACAGACCATTGATAATGAACAGGTCATATATCTCAATAGTAAAAGTTTTATGCTGAAAAGCAAAGTCTCCAAGGACACGTTTAAAAGGCCATACAATTTTTTTAATCTACCTTTACTACTGGAGAACTAATCCTTGTACTGATAGAATGGCCAGACAAAAAGTGAGCAGGAGCCGGGTGCTGGTGGCTCACGCCTGTAATCCTAGCTACTCAGGAGGCTGAGATCTGAGGATTGCGGTTCAAAGCCAGCCCAGGCAGGAAAGTCCGTGAAACTCATATCTCCAATAAACCACTAGAAAACAGGAAGTGGTGCTGTGGCTCAAGTGGTAGAGTGCTCGCCTTGAGCTGAAGAGTGCAGGGACAGCACCAAGCCCAGAGTTCAAGGCCATGACCAACAAAAAAAAAAAGTGAACAGGAACACATAAATGGATGGCATTGTCTTAACCTAATTGCTATTTATAAAGTACTATGGTGTTACATTTACCAAGAGAGACACATTGAAATTAAATCCCAGGGCAAACTTTCTAGAAATCAATATGAGAAATAAAGCTGTGATAAATACATTTTCTTACTTCATCTTGGAAATAAAAACATATGTTTTAGCAAAAATCAAGAACTCTAACAACAACAGATGTTGGAGGGGATGTGGACAGAAAGGAACCTTACTTCATTGCTGGTGGGAATGTAAACTTGTTCAACCACTTTGGAAAGAAGTATGGAGGTTCCTCAAAAGACTTCACATAGATCTCCCCTATGATCCAGCAATCCCACTTTTGGGCATTTACCCAAATGTTTATAAACAAGACCACACTAAAGCTACCAGCACAACTCTGTTTATTGCAGCATTATTTACCATAGCTAAGATATGGAACCAACCCAGAAGCCCCTCAGTAGATGAATGGATCAAGAAAATGTGGTATATATACACAATGGAATTCTATGCCTCCATCAGAAAGAATGACATTTCCCCATTTGTTAGGAAATGGAAAGGCTTGGAAAAAATTATATTAAGTGAAGTAAGCCAGGCCCAAAGATGCATAGGTCCCATGGTTTCCCTTATTTGCAATGTCTAGTATAGGTATGAGTCAAGCGGAAAAGGTCAGATAATGTGATGTTAGGAAAATGAACCCTTAAATATGTATTTCAATGTTTTCGTTTCTTTCATGCATGTGTTTCTAACGCATTTATAAGATTATTTCTTTGTTGCTTTGTATGTCCCTCCCCCACAGTGTAACCCCCACTTTCACTATATTTGATGTCAGTATAACATGTGGAGGAGATGGGGACAAACAAGTCGTTTAAGGATTCAGGTGGACCTGTTGCAACAATGAGAAGTACAAAATGTCATGTCAAAACCAGCTTTACAATGTCGGTGGGGGGGGGGGGAGGGGGTTATAATTGGGTGGGGGGAGGGGGGTAAAATTGGGTGAGGGGAGGGGGGAGGCGGGAAAGGGAAGTGAAGGGTAAACAAAGGAGGAGGCTGCAATGCTTGGTAAGAAATGTATGCATTATCCTGCCCATGTAATTGTAGCCCCTCTGTACAGTATGTTCTCAAATAAAATAAAATACAATTAAAAAAAAAAAGATTATTTCTTTGTTGCTTTCTATGTCCCTCCCCCACAGTGTAACCCCCGCTTTCACTATATTTGATGTCAGTATAACATGTGGAGGAGATGGGGGCAAACAAGTCGTTTAAGGATTCAGGTGGACCTGTTGCACCAATGAGAAGTACAAAATGTCATGTCAAAACCAGCTTTACAATGTCGGTGGGGGGGGAGGGGGGTATAATTGGTTGGGGGGAGGGGGGAGGCTGGGAAGGGAGGTGAAGGGTAAACAAAGGAGGAGGCTGCAATGCTTGGTAAGAAATGTATGCATTATCCTGCCCATGTAATTGTAGCCCCTCTGTACAGTATGTTCTCAAATAAAATAAAATAATATTAAAAAAACATATGTTTTTAATTATGTATGTTATATTCACAAGGGTATCTTCTGAAGGGTGGGGGAAAGCCAAAGAAATGGATGGAAATAGGATGAAAAAGTGCATCAGTGGAGGTCATTCATGCTCAGCTTTTTTCCAGGAAAGACTGCAGAGCGAAAAGCAAATTGCAGAGGGAGAAGCAGATAAACTATAACCAGAACCAAAGCTCCAATAAAATGAAAAATACCCTTGCTCACTAACAGACAGGCTCACCAACAATGGGTGCCTATGTTTTCAGAATAAGTAATGGGAGATGCTTATACTTAGAGCTAATTTCTCCCACTCAATCCTTCCAGTGGCTCCTAATCCCCCCCCCCTTCGTGGCATTTCCAATTACAAACCCTGCTGATATATAAAAACATATATTGGAATAATCGATTGTGGAGATCAACAGAATAAAACTAATTTGAACTGCTGTTTCTGGTTTCCGGGAAAATTTTAGGGGCTCCTAAATACCATATTTGTAAATATGATTCTTGAATGATCTACTATGAAGTCTCTTCTTACCTAAGGTATTTGAGAATGGTCAGGTGCAGGTTGGACAATTGAACCAAAGCACAGATTCCACTCCAGTTGGCCAGTAATATCTTCTACATTGGTCTTCTGCAATACCACCAGATATTTCTCTTGGCTATGATTAGTGCTTATTGCTCATCTCAAAGGGTTGGCCTTCACTACATCCAGGTAAGTTTCCCAGAAATGTCAAATTTTCCCCAGGTATAATTGGCCTGGAAAGAATGGAGCTGATCAGTTTCAGGGGTTTTTGAAATAGACTCTTCCTTTTGAGAAGAGCAACAGGGTGTTCCAAGTTGTCTTGATGACTTATCATGCATTTCATGCCCATGGGGTCTGAGATCCATGACAGCACAAATAGGACCACTTGTGTGGCCTCCCTGCCACACAGTCATAGCAGTACTTAGACTGTGGACAGAATCACCACAGTATTTACCTCGCTTATCCGTTTCAATTTCAGTCCTGGTAGACTCAAAATTGGAAGTCATACACAGTGTCTGCTCCAAGACTGAAGTGGCAACCATATTGTAGGATTAACTAGAGGGTGGATTGAGGCCCTGGAGCCAAGCATGGTCACCATAAGGTCATTAAGACTGGAGTTCCCCATGCAGGATGTTTTCACAAGTCAATACCTGACAAACATTAGACACTTATTTGGGCAGTATGAAACTGAATCAATTTGATCAGAAGCCCCCTCTTTACTAGAAGGCAATCCCCCTCCCAACTAGAAGGGAAACCTGCTTTCCTGCTAGATAGAAACCCCCAAGACTCCTTCCCTCTTTGTCGGAAACCATTTAGGTGTAGCTTTTTTTTTTTTTTTTTTTTTGGTAGGTCTTGGGGCTGAACTCTGGGCCTGGGTGCTCTCCTTTAGCTCAAGGCTAGTGCTCTACCACTTTAGCCACAGCACCACTTCTGGTTTTCTGAGTGGTTTATTGGCAAAAAGTCTCATGGAATTTCTGTGCCCAGCTTGGCTTTGAATCGTGATCCTCAGATTTGAGCCTCCTGAGTAGCTAGTATTACAGGTGTGAGCAACCAACACCTTTTTTATTTTTTATTGTTACTTCTATTTTCTTTTCTTTCTTTTTTATTGTGGAAATACTGTACAGAGGGGTTTACAATTACATGGGCAAGATAATGAGTACATTTCTTATCAACCATTGTAGCCTCCTCCTTTGGTTTCCCTTCCCATCCCATCCTCCCTCCACCCACCACCTTCCTCTCCTCACCCCCCCCCCACCAAAGTTGTAAAGTTCGTTTTCGACATAACGACTTGTACATCTCAATATTTCAATGGGTCCACCTGTATCTCTATTTAAACGATTTGTTATTTCCCTTCCCCTCCACAAATTATAATATCAAATACAGTGGAATCAGGGGTTATACCATGGCGGAGGGACATACAAAGCAACAAAGAAATAATCTGATGTGTTAGAAATAATCGCATGAAAGAAAAGAAAACATTTCAATACATATCTTAGGGTTAATTTCCCTAACATCAACTTAACTGACCTTTTCTGCTTTACTCAGACATATAGTTATTGAAACTAAGGGAAACCATGGGACCTATGTTTCTTTGGGCCTGGCTTACTTCACTTAATATAATTTCTTTCCAAGTCTTTCCATTTCTTAACAAATGGGGCAATGTCATTCTTTCTGATGGAGGCATAGAATTCCATTGTGTATATATACCACATTTTCTTGATCCATTCATCTACTGAGGGGCATCTGGGTTGATTCCATATATTAGCTTTGGTAAATAATGCTGCAATAAATATAATCGTGCTGGTAGCTTTAGTGTGGTCTTGTTTGTAAACATTTGGGTAAATGCCCAAAAGCGGAATTGCTGTGTCATAGGGGAGCTCTATGTGGAGTCTTTTGAGGAACCTCCATACTACTTTCCAAAGTGGTTGAACAAGTTTACACTCCCTCCAACAATGCAGTAAGGTTCCCTTCTGTCCACATCCCCTCCAGCCATCTGTTGTTATCCTGGTTTTTAATATTTTCCCTTTTTTTGTCGGTTGTGAGGCCTGAACTCTGGGGCTGGGCATTGTCACTCAGCCCTTCAGCTCAAGGCTAGCGCTCTACCACTTGAGCCACAGAGCCACTTCTGGCTTTTTCTGCTTACATGGTGCTGAAGAATCGAACCCAGGTCCTCATGCATGCAAGGCAAGCACTCTACCACTGGGTCAACTTCTCAGCACTTCATCTGAGTTTTTAGTTAACTTAGTTGCCAATGTTCAATTGTTCTAAGGCCTTTGTGCAGCTTTGGCCTCCAATCACCACATGAACTCTTCCCTTTTCAGGTAACATTTCTAGAACTAATTTTCCCATGCCATCCTACTAGATCATTTAGTTTATGGCTTAAAAAAATCTTTTAACAACCCTCTTTTTTTGCCAGTCCTGGGGCTTGAAATCAGGGCCTGGGCACTGTCCCTCAGCTTCTTTTGCTGAAGGCTAGTGCTCTACCAGTTGAGCCACAGTGCCACTTCCAGCCTCTTCTGTTTATGTGGTGCTGAGGAATAAAACCCAGGACTTCATATGAATGCTAGTTAAATAGTTTACCAGCCCCCAAACTACATTTTTTATTTATAGTAATCATCAGAATAAAACTGATTCATAAGCTGCTATTTGGTTTCTGGCTTTGAACTTTTTGGAAACTTTTGGGGAATCCTGAATAGCACCCATGAAAATATGAGATATGAATGACCCTCTAGGGAAGGGCTCTCTCCTTACCTAGTATAAAATGTTTGAGAATGGACAGGTAGGTGAAATGCTAGGGTGAAAGGGATGGCCAATTGAACCAAAGCACAGGTTCTTCTCTAGTTGGCCAGGAAGGTCTCAAACTCTGGTCCTCCACAATACCATCAGACATTTCCCCTGGCTATGGTTAGTGCATACTGCTCATCTCTTCACAGGATCGGCCTTCACTCATCCTGATAAGTTTCCCAGAAATCCCAATTGTCCCCCCAACCTAGAGAGGCAAGGGGTATAGTTGGCCTTGGGAAGATGGGGTTTTTGTCTTAGATCCTTACTCTTGCGAACAGGAACAGCAGGGTCTTACAAGTTTCCCCAGGCCGTGTTTGACCAACAGATCATGCACCACATGCCCTTGGGGGTCAGAGGTTCATCACAGTGGGAAGTGGACCACTTGTTTTTCTGGCCTTTGTGCCACACAATCTTAACAGTAATGGTGGACAGAATATTTAATCCATTTCACCCAAGCATTTTTCTTGTTGTTGGTTGTGGGACTTGAACTCTGGGCCTGGGTGCTGTCTCTGAGCTCTTTAGCTCAAGGCAAATGCCCTACCACTTGAGCCACAGAACCACTCCCAGTTTTCTGGTGGTTAATTGGAGACAAGAGTCTCAAGGGCTTTCATGCCTGGGCTGGTTTTGAACCCCAACCCTCAGATCCTGAGTAGGTAGGATTACAGATGCAAGCCATTGGCACCTGGCTTTTGACCTAAATTTTAAGTCTACCCTGAAAGTCTGCTTCTGAAACAGTTTCCAATGCCATACATCTGTGGATCAGCTAGAGGATCCATCCAAGCCTCAGAGTCAAAGTGGGTCAGCTGAAGGAGTTTAGTGAGTAGGATAATTTGAGTTCTCCCTTCCGGATATAGGATTTAACACAAACATGCAAGCACATATACACAAGTTTTTGTTTGGACAAGTGCATATTCTAGAGCTCAAAAATGAAAATCATTCATAGTGTTCTCAGACATTTTTCAACATTCTTCCAGTGGATTATCAGGAGCAGGTCTATGGATCCATTTTTCTTGGGTTCCTTAGGTCTACAATTCTTATTCCCCATTTTAGCAGGTCTCTTGTGATTTCAGTTTTGGGTGCACTTAATCCTCCCTATTGTAAGTTTCTTGTGCAACCCTTTCATATTCAACTCTCCCCTTATTGGGATTTGTCAAGTATGTCTTCCTCCAGCTCCCACATTTTTTTCTTGGGCCAGAGAATGAACACGCAGGTCAAGACTCAAATTCTCTTTGTGCCTAAGACACACTCAGCCCATGAAAATTCTCACCAACAAGGTACTATACTCTAGTCCAATTTTTCTTCTCATGGTCAATGCATGAGGTTACTTTTTATTGGGTGTTTCCTTGGGCCCCTTCCTGACATGGCTGATAAACTTTCCATTTTGGGTTCATCATTAACCACATGGGAGGGTGTTTAACCAAGCTTGAGCTACCTCAACAAGGTAGGATGTGTCTCCTCCTGAGGGATTCCCAGGATCCCCTTGAGTAACAAGGATCCTGGACAAGTCCCCAAATTGTTGGGAATACTCCCATAGTGTACACTAATATCTCAAGAAAGACCATCAACTTGAAAGAACTTTGCATGGCAAAGTTTAGTTCTGTCAAAGGGCATGTTACTGACAGGAAGCCAATTAAGCAACCAGCCCGGCGTCCACACGGGGTCGTTGCCCCACCACCGCGCGTTGGGACTGGGGTCCAGTGCTGAAAGCCTCTCATCCTGGGAAACAGGGTGAGGCTGGAAAGGGTACTGCCTCCCTCCTGTCATGCAATGCACCTTTGTGTGGAACCTGGCACAAAGCCATTCATAGGCGACCTGCTTCTGAGTCGGGGTTTCATAAGTAGGAGAGCAGCTCCCTCGCTGCAATCTATTGAAAGTCAGCCCTCCACACAAGGGTTTGTCTTTTCACCCCCACCCCCACATGGGCAGGCAATTGTCCTGAGCCCTTCCCATACCAGTGGGGTGGGGATTGGGGGCGGTCCCCTTCCCATCCATCCTTTTGGGGTGGGGCCTCCTCCTTCCCCTTGCTCTCTCTCCACTCTCGCATCTGTGTGGCTGGCGGGCCTCTCACAAGCACACCCCTGCCAGCCCGAGGCTTGGGTTGTGTATGTGCCAGGCTAGGCCGGTGTGGCATTGGGGAGGGGGTGGACATGCAGTTCCAGAGTGCTGAGTGGGATTCTGAACAGGTTTTACCCTTAATGAGCTACTACTTTTCTTGATCAGAAGTTGTGCTCACAGTCTTGTTCAATTGTCAATTTTGAAGCTCAGCTGGCTATTTTCAAAGGGGTTAACAGTTTCAGAGCAAACAACTAAACCAGGACAACCAGGCCACAAATTTTTAGAAAAATCTTAGCCCGTGCTCTGAGTTAATCCATGCCTAAAAAGTCCCTAGAACCATTCTAGTAACAGGATATACTTTAGTTAAAATAGCTTTTTGTAAGATGGCTACTCTTAGTTGCTTTAGTTCAAGCAATCACTTTGAGAGAAAAGATTCTAACTCCTACAGAATCCATTCCCAGACAGAATTTATTGTCAGCAGCTCACTCTTTGGAATGGAGGCTTATAAGCTTATGAGCTTAGTGGCTGGGAAGGTGGCTCAGTGGGAGAGCACTTGCCTTGCATGCTCGAGGCCCTGGGTTTGATTCCTCAGCACCACATAAGAAAAAAGCCGGAAGTGGCGCTGTGGCTCAAGTGGTAGAGTGCTAGCCTTGAGCTGAAGAGCTGAGGGACAGCGCCCAGGCCCAGAGTTCAGGCCCCATGACCGGACCAAAAAAAAAAAAAATAAGCTTATGAGCTTATTCACATATTGCCTTGGTTCCCTTATGCAAACCCACCTCAGTGGATGGTTATGAAACCAACAGCTGTGTGTGGCTGCTTCATATAAAGAACCTGCCTTGTACTTCTGCTCCTATGACTACTAGAAAGAGCAGGCACGTAGCTGTGGACTTAAGCATACATATTGAACACAGAGCAAAGAACACAGAGCGGGCTGTAGCATTTTAAGAGATATAGATGAATCAGTTAGATCCTAGCTGCTTGGCTGACCACAGGGCACTTTCTTGATGCCACATTTCTGAGGCAGAGCATTTCCAAGCTGCCAAGACACTATGGTAGGAAGATGCCTGAAGGAGAATTCTTGGTGGGAAGGAAAAGTTGAAAGTTTGGATTTAGGTTTTAGAAAATGCAAGCCACTTTCTGAATTGCTTGAGGCAGCAAGCAGATCAACATGTTTTCTAGCCCTCTAGATGAAGAGTATGAGAACACTTCCCACATCTTAGTCAATCCTGCCTGCCTGGCAGTCTTCTATTCCCTCTTACAGGAGTTAAGCAGCTTTTAAGAAGTCTTACAGGGTGCTCATTACATTCTTCAGGGCGCCCTTCAGCTGGGCTAAACCCCCAGCCCCTCAGGTTTGTTTTCTTTAAAGAATTCGAGAGCAGAAATTTTTTTTTTAAAGATAAGTTTTTTCTTGTGAAAATACCGTACAGAGGGGTTATAATTACATGAGCATTGTTGCCTCCTCCTTTGTTTTTCCCCTACCATCTCTGCCCTCCCATCTCCACGACTACACTTCCTCCACCCAACCTCCCCCCAATTCAACTCACCTCCCCATTTCACCCCCACCTCCCCATTTCACCTCCCCACCTCTCCATTTGAACCCCACCACCACCCTGCTTCAAAAGTTGTAAAGTTTGTTTTTCGCCATAGCGTGTTGTACATCTCATCTCACTGTATCCCTATTGATTCAATTTGTATTTTTCCCTTCCTATCTCCCCCCTAAAACAGGTTTTCTTCAAAGCGAAAAGAGAGCAGTGAAAGAGACCCCTCAGCAAAAGGAGAAGCCAAAAGCGGATCTGAAGAAGCCCACATCCCTGAGTATATGTACAGCCCTTTGACTCTGCCCCGTAGGGCGTGTTCCTGGATTGATTGGTCAAGGGGTGGGCTTGTGCTGCATGGCATCTCGTGATTGGTGTCCCAGTCTCGGAGCATGAGTAGGAAGTTTCCTTATTGGATGCCCCATCTCAAAGCACAAGTGGGGAAAACACTTTTGTTGGATGGAAGGTAAAGGGACACGCCCCAGACCATAGTCAGAAACAGCACATGCATTAGCACCTGAAGCCTGATGGGAACAAGGTGTGTATTTTTTGCTGAGTCATTCATCCCCGTCGTGTTGGAGCCAATTCCAACCATCACCTGTTATCCATAACTACCCAGCTGAAGTGGTTCAACTCTCTCGGAGTGGCACATCTACACTTGTTACTCACAGGGTTCTGGTCTCCCATGAAACACCATGCTGACAGAGAGATTGAATGGCTAAATAGCTGTTTGAAGCAGCAAAGCCCTCTGACCTAAACTTGTATACTTACCTTGAATGCAACTTGATTTCTCCTTACAGAAGGCAAATTCAGTTCTGCTTTGAGCCAATATGGTAAGATACCGTTAGCAAATCTAGGGCAGAGAAATAACTGGACTGTATTTCTAAAGTCAGGTGAAGTAAGGGCCACCATTCCTGAGTGCTTGTATTATCTTCATAGTCCTGTATTTTGTTGTGGGAAGTACTTTCTCCTGAAGGTACATTGTGAGCTAAATTCAGGCCGAAGATCATATTTGTGCATCTGAAAGCATATACTTAGGAATTTAACTGCAGATGAAGCAAGTTCTTAGTAGCAGAACGTGTGTTCTTTATATAACTGGTAATGTCATTTTGAAAGAAAAATCATGAAGGACCAATAACTGACTTGTTGAGTGATGACCCTTTGTACACTACCTAAAGGATTTTATATATATATAAAAGCAATACAATGTATTTTCTGTGAGTGCATATCCACAGTGTAGGTATCTTAAGGAAAGGAGAACTCAAATGTATCATAACAATACAACTAATAATGGTTTAATCTCTTATCTGTTGAAAGTCCAGAGGAAGACAGTAAAAGCATGAAGATTCCAAGAGCATGGAGGCATACCCCAACGTTAGGATACAGCCCTCACTGTCTTGGCCCAAGGTGAAGGCTAAAATGCCCTTAATCACTTTCAAGTTCCAGGAAGTGAGGTGAAGGAACAGAAAGAAGGAAATAAAGAAATACAGAACATGTGCAGACTGTCCTTTAAGACAGTATTCTAGAAGCTATCAGGTAACATTTTTCTCTGTATCGTTATCTAAATATTATCACCATTGGGAAATGTTATCACTATTTTACTTAGCCTGGGGTTGAGTTAAATGGAAAGGTGTCTCTATTGATTCAGAAAGGAAGGGTGGATATTATGGTAGGCACCTGAGATGTTTGGCCATGTATATCAAGGGCTATGGACCTCACCTCTAATGTTTTACTGTTTTGTAAACAGAATAGATGATGCATTTTCTGTGCAACTAGAAACTACTTTGAAGCTTAAAAAAAAGAGGAAACATATCTCAGATGCTACATATGCTATTATATTTTTTAAATGTGTATGATAACATCCAAATTACCGCAAATTGACTATTTTGTACAAAAGAGATGATTTCCCTGAGCCTTCTCTCTTTACATTAAAAAAAAAACAGCTTCACACACTTAAGTGAGATATAGTTTTGAACCCAGGTTTATTGCTTACTGGCAATTTAAATGTTTTCCCAACCTGGGGTTGTTTTTTCTTTTTTTATCAGTAATTGTGGTCAAATGCAAGCAACTCAAAATTTATCATCTTTTTTACACTTTGTATTAGCATTACCTAGTTATATAAGTGGATTTCATTTTGATATATCCACATAGGTATACAGTGTACCCTGATTATATTTACTCCTTCATCATTCTCTTTCTTCTCCTCTCCCAGGTTTTCTTATCTTAATTATTTTAAGAATACAGCATAGTAGTAGTAAGTATAGTCAAAATATTGTATACATTCAATGTCCACACTCTTTTCATCCTCCAAGATTAAAATTCTATATTCATTAAAATAATTTTCCACTCTCCTCTGCTTCAAGATCTCCATCAAGTACGATTTTACTTCCTATCAATTTGACTGTTCTATGTAACTGATATAAGTAGAATTATGCAATATTTGATCTTTTTATCACTGACTTTGAGGAGACTGAGGCCTGAGTGACTCCCTGTTGAGCTAGCTGTCATCTTCTGAAGTATGAGTTATGCAGCTGAAGATGAACCTGGCATAGGAAGGAACAGAAGAGGCAATTCTTGGCCACTAGGAACATGAACAATCCTTGAGAAAATCGCAGGCAGGCAGGTGCTGGAGGGCATGGTGACCCCAACACTCAGGCCACAGGTGGTGTTTGTTTAAGAAAGGAACCCTGCAGTTTAGCACAAACCTCCATGAGACTCCCTGTTGTGGAAGCCAACCATTTAAAGTGTGTCAGCCCTAGGGGCTGGAAAGGTGGCTCAGTGGTAGAGCATTTGCCTTGCATGCATGAGGCCCTGGGTTCGATTCGTCAGCACCACATAAGCAAAAAGAAAAAAGCCGAATTGGCGCTGTGGCTCAAGTGGTAGAGTTCTAGCCTTGAGCTGAAGAGCTAAGGGTCAGGGCCCAGGCCCAGAGTTCATGCCCCACGACCGGACCCCCCCCCAAAAAAAAGTGTGTCAGCCCTCTGATCTACCCAACAGCCTGTTTCTGCTTTGTAGTGTGCCAATCATACTATAGAATTGTATTATCATTTCCCCGTGACTTGTAATAATTTGTTGTAAGATGCTGTGATGTATACAAAGTCCCAGCCTTCCCTAAAAATGTGTATAAAAATTACTATAACCCTGGGCTCAGGGCCTCTTAACATTACCTGGTGCGCGGAGGACCAAGCTGGAGCTTGCAATAAGAACTCTTTTGCTTTTACATTGGTGAATGTTTCTGATGGTTTTTTGTGTAAGGATTTCTGAATTCAGTTTTACAGCTTATTTCATTTAGCAGTGTCCCCAAGATTCATCCATAATATAGCATCTGTCACAACATAGTTCTTTTTTTTTTAATTTTATTTTATTTTATTTGTGAACACACTGTACAGAGGAGTTACAATTACATGGGCAGGATAATGGGTACATTTCTTACCAAGCATTGCAGCCTCCTCCTTTGTTTACCCTTTTTAAAGTTGAAGTTATATACCATTGTATGTTTAAACCACATTTATTTTATCTATTCATTTGTTGATGGCCATTTGGATTGCCTCCATGTTTTAGTATTGTAAAAAATGAATATGTGTGTTCAAAGATTTCTTCAAGACCTTGCTTAGATCTTCAGAGTATATGACCAAAAGTGGAGCCATTGTATAATATGACAATTCTCTTTTCTTTCTTTCTATCTTTGTCATGGGCTTGAACTCAGGGCCAGGTCACTGTCTCTGAACTTTTCCTCAAGGCTAGTGTTCTACTACTTTAAACCACAGATCCACTTCCTGTTTTCTACCCAGGCTAGCTTTGAACCTCCATCCTTGGATTTCAGCTTCCTCTCCTGAGTGGTTAGGATTATAGGCATGAATGATCTTGTTTTTAATTGTTTGAAAAGATGCCATACTAGTATGTTCACAAATAAAATAAAATAAAATTTAAAAAAAAAGAAAAGATGCCATACTATTTCTCATAGAAAGGTTCCAATTTTATCACACTTTTGTCAATATTATTACTTTGTTTTTTGTAGTTATACTAATTCATATGAAATGGTCATATTCTTCATTGTTTTGACTTACACTTTCCTGGTGAATAGTGATGTTAAACAACTTCTTCATGTGCTTGTTAACACTTTAATGGTCTCTGGAGAAAGATCTGAGTTCTTTGCACATTGTAAAATCAGGTTGTTTGTTGTTGTTGGGAGGATGTTCTTTGTATATTCTTGATGTGAACCACTCATCAAATATAGGCTTACAATGGCTTTATCCCATTTTGTGTTGCTTATTTGGACATTGATGATTGCATCCTTTGGTGCATCCTGTTTTGTGTTTTCCTACAGTGACTGACCCTTCTCTGATGTCAGTTTTCAGTATGTCTTCTGGTCCTGTAACTATGAACCATCATATTGATTTGCACACCCGTTTTTGTAACAATGAACTAAAGCTACATAATAATGCTCTGGTTGCCTATCGGCTCCCATTTTTGGATCTCTTTCCCTCGGCTTTTAGTAAAAAGCCTTGGGGGCATATCCACAACTTATTAGGACCTAAACACCCTGTAGAAAGTTGCAGCCATTAAATTTAGTTAGTTCTGATTGAAATATGTGACTTCTAATTTCTAAAATAAGGCAAATAATATGAAAATTGATACAGAATATTTTTTTAATTGCCAGGCATAAGGCCTGAACTCTGGGCTTGGGCACTGTCCCTCAGCTCTTCAGCTCAAGGCTAGTGCTCTACCACTTGAGCTACAGTGCCACTTCTGGCCTTTTCTGTGTATGTGGTACTGAGGAATCAAACCCAGGGCCTCATGCATGCAAGGTAAGCACTCTACCCATGAGTTGTTTTGCAATGCTTGATAGGAAATGTATTCAATGCTTTGCTCATGTAACTGTAACCCCTCTGTACAGTATTTTTACAATTAAAAATGTATTTTAAAAAAAGATGAAAATTGAGAGCTTTGTAATGTAGAAGCACACCAAAACTCTAGGTATATATTTTTCTTCATATGAGTATTTAGACTTCCATGAAGCTAGAAATTTAAACTACTTGCAAGTTAATAATGAACTTGTCACATTTTCATGGATGCTAGACAATTTGTGATACTCTTGGGTCAGAGACAAAAGGCACTTAATTTTTACAGCAATAGTGAAAGTTAGTGATGTGTATGTGTGTATTTATATATTTGAAGTAAATATCCCAGCCCTCAGTGCTACTGAGTGAGGTAAAGATAGCCAGATGAAACCTAAATAAACAACGGGTTCTGAGTTTGAGCAACTGCAATCTATATAATGAGCAATAGGCATGCCTGAACTTTACTCTGGAGGATGACACTAGCTTAGAAATAGCTTGTAAAAATATCTTTGTAAATATACTATAGAATAAAGAGCAACTAGTGTTGACTTGAAGATATGCAAATACTTGAGACTGCTGTGGAATTGTTCTTTTTCTTTTGTTTCTTGAATGTTCCTAGCTACCAAGACCCATACATATTTCTCCTAATAAATATATAGCTCTCCTTAAAAATGAGGCATGACAATTTGTTGAGATTACTTATTCTTTTTCTAGCCCTAAGCCTTAAGATGAAATAGGGACTTTAATCTTATCTAGAGTACAAATTCAACAAAAGAAATAGATGGAGTTCATATTTTACACATCTAGAAACTTTTCTCTTAGAGCCATTTTTTAATGCAGGTGTGGAAGAAATTAAGGAAAAGATAGGTCCACAAATATATTTTATGAAGATATTCTATGTATTTTAACAGTAATAAAGGATTACATTTCTGTATGTTAGCCTGTGAATATTTACAGAGTATGTACATAAAACTAAAGTTTATTCCAGAACCTATCATGGAATAGAATGTAGCAAATTTTCTATATATTACTTGTATATTTATACAATTCATCTGTCTGATTTCTCTCCTATTTTGATAAACAGAGCACCTGTTTTACACTTTGAAATACATTTTTCTACCTACAGCATTCTAGACACTTCGCTGTCTACTAAATATAGAAAAGATTCATGCACAACCCTCACCTTCAAGGAGCAGTTCTCAGTATCCCAAGTAGCTTGTGTTTCTCCCCACCCCTTTCCACCCAGCGGTCAATCTAGGTGAGTGATGACTGAATTCTATAAGACAGAAAAACTCAGATAATTCACAGACATGCAGTTAGTATCCAATGGAAACTTCTTCACTTGGATTATATATATATATATATATATATAAATATAAATATATATATGTATATGTATATATATGTATGTATATGTATATATGTGTATATAAATATGTATATATATGTACTTATGTATATATATGTATATATACATATGTACATGTATATGTATATATACATGTACATATATGTATATATAGATAGATAGATAGATATAGATATTTTGGTCGGTTGTGGGGCTTGAACTCTGGTCTTGGGCGCTGTCCCTGCACTCTTCAGCTCAAGGTGAGTACTCTACCGCTTGAGCCACAGAGCTACTTTTGGTTTTCTAGTGGTTTATTGGAGATAAGAGACTCACTGACTTTCCTGCCTGGGCTGGCTTTGAACCAAGATCCTCAGATCTCAGCCTCCTGAGTAACTAGGATTACAAGTGTTAGTCACCTTTGCCCAGCTTGGATTATATTTTATCACTATCATTGCGAGAACTTCAGCTTCCTTATTTGGAAACTGAGCTGTCCAGCTCAGTTTAAAATTTCATTTAACTTAACTAAAATTGGAAGAATTAAATTCTGACACTATTCACATTTGATATTCAGTAGCTACATGTAGCCAGTGGCTAGTCTGTTAGACAATACATGTATAGAATATTGCCATTATCACAGAGTTTCTGTTAGAACTGTTTTAGAGCGTGCTTCTGCTTGTTAAGGGATGGCCCATGTTTCTAAACTACATATGCTCAATAGCGGTACTCAGACTGAAGATCAGACCAGAAAGGCAAGACACCCGTAAAGTTAAAATATAGTTATAAATTGTTCTACATAGGCATATTCATTTGTGAGGAGGAAGAGGATCAAACCATCCACATCAACAGAATCAACCCTCTCAATTTTAGGACTGAATAGGTGAGCATTTCAGCAATTCTTTGCAGCTTTGTTTCTGTGATTGAAATTGGCTGTGGTATTCTCAATGGTGATTTTTTTGGAAAGTATAAATCTGTAATTACCACATTAGCTCACAGAATAATTATGGTTTGTGCTTTGTAAATGTCATTTGGTATTTACACGTGACATTTCAATTTCTCCTGGTATCAATACACCACAAATATCTTTATATTGTTTCTGAGTTATTTCTTTCATTAATTTTGATTCTTCTTACAGGAGGCATTTTAAAAATTAGTGGAAAAATTAAGACTTTCTTGTGTTTTAGAATCCCATTAGTACTCAGTAAGCTTAATAAAGAATGAGAATGCAAGAACTATGTGTGTAGAAATTTTATCTCCAATAACCTGTGTCCTTTCATTAATTATTGGAGCAAAGAGAAGTGGCTCCCCAGAATCTCACCTTCAGAATTGAAGAATGAGGTGGGAATAAGGCAAGGAAAGAGAGACATAGTAATTTGTGCTGAAGTTGCTGTGCTGTCACAATGAACACATGTTCTCATGCAATCTTTTTGAATCCCACAGTTAGCATTTTTGTGGTCTTTATTAGTATGACAAGAATGACTGACTTTCCTAGACTGAGGGTTGGAAATGTGTGGGACACATCTATCTATGGACTCTTCCTCAAAATTGTGTATCATTCACTTTGGCTCTCAGTGCCTTTTCCATCCTTGTCACAGGTATGTATTTCTACAAATGGAGAAATAGGTTCATCATTTCCCTTTAAATGATCAAATTATGTGGATTGGGGATTGTGTGATTTGCTGTAGAAGCAAGGTATTATGAGTAGGATCCTTTGGTCATGTTGACATTTCTTTGTAGAATTCTTATTGGGGCTCTTACTCATGGACTCGTGTAAATAATTCTCCCCATATTCCAGTCCAGTAGAGTGGGGCAATGCATTAGAACTTTAAAACATGCCTATAATTCTTTTAAAATATAGTTTTAAATACAATAAGTAAAAGCTTTTAGTTTTCTTTTTTAGTTTTTTTGTTTTAATTTTATTGTCAAGGTGATGTACAGAGGGGTTACAGTTATATAATAAGGTAGTGATTACTTTCTTGTCTAACTTATTACCAACTCCCTCATTTTTTCCTCTTTCCCTCCCTCTCTCAATGCCCCACAAGTTGTACAGATCATTTCCAATATATTGTCACTCTTGATTTTCTTTAAGTAAATGTTTATGTTGATCCCATTTTGGACTTCCACAAGGTGAACATTGGAACACATGGTTAGACCTTTCTGCCATGCATAGATGCATATACATATTTTCCTACAACTTTGGGGTCATATATTTGTTTGATTATTCATTTGTTTATTGCCAAATTGGAGCTTGAATTCAGGGCCTGCACATTGTTCTCAGATTTTTTTTTTCTCTCAAGGCTAGCCACAGGTCCACTTCTGGCATTTTGGTGGTTAAATGGATTTTCCTGCGGGGGCTGGCTTTGAACCATGATCCTCAAATCTCACCCTTATGAGTAGGTAGGATTATAGGTGTGAGCCTACTTTATAATTTGACTTTTCATGGCATCATATCATGCATATATTTCCTATCTAATAACATCCTAAGAAATTGCACTGTTCTAAGAACATCATTTATAATGATTACATGGGAGTTCAGTGCTTATAAATACCATAATTTATTGAATTGTCTCTACACTAAAAATCTTTTGTGTCCCCAAAATATTAAATGCATCATCAAAGTTCTTTTGAATTTTTCATTCTAGTATTTATTTTTTTATAAATAAGTATCTGCTAGTTGTTAGAAAGAACCAAATACAAACTTTCTTCTTACATAATAATTCATCTTAACTTGGCTCATCTAGAAAAGTAAGTTACACCTGCCTGTGAATTTATTCTTTTCCCATCATGCAGTTCCAGTTTTGTACAATTTTATATACATTACCCACTATAAAGCCTTTTCTAAAATCCCTCTTGCTATCATCCAGTTTTTGTAAAAACCTTTTCTAAGTTATTTCATTAATAGGAAGGCATAATTAACTAATACCAACTTAATGTCATCATTTCCACGGGTATTTGCATTTTAACCTGGATCAAAACTTGATTCTAACAAGATTATACTTTAATGGTAGAATCAGAGCATCAATCAGGAGGTTGAGAGTATCCTCATGAACAAATTTCATCATGCATTGCTTATTTTCGTTTTAAGATTTGAAGGCTAAAGATTACCAGTTCATATAACCCTCGTTCCAGTGCCCTGAATCTTGTATATACATTTTTCTAATTTGGGAAGGGGCAGGGAAATAAAAAAAATGCTGAAACAAGGATTCAGGTTGACCATTGTAACAATGGAATGTACAAGACATTGAAAACGAATTTTACAACTTCGGGAGTAGGGGGAAGGAGGAGTTGGGGAAGTAGGGAGGAGGGAATATAGAGGGGAAACAAAGGAAGGGTAACAATGCTCAATAGGAAATGCACTCATTACCTTACTCATGTATCTGTAACAATTCTATACAGTATCTTTACAATAAATAATATTTTTAAAAAGATTACCAGCTCATACTTCCACAATTAACTTGCTATACACCTTAAATACTTCATATGGATCAAAATAGGAAACAAAAAGAAGCAACTTTCAATATAGATTGTCCATTGTTGTAAAACAGAGATGCCAAATGCCTTGCCCAACGCACAGGAATCCAGAGTACAGTCATTAACCTCTAGAATGCTGAGTTGTCTTCTTTGGCTGGAAATCTCTTAATTTTATTATAGACATTATGCAGAAATGTCCTGAGACAATATTCATGGAGAATAAATAGTTCTTCAAAATCAGGAAAATTTTACCAAGTCAAAAAGAGGAAAACAAGACAAAAAAAATTGTATTCCTGGTTATATAAAAAATAAGATTGAACAATAGTCTACCAATAGTCTGAAGAAGAGAACAATTATTTAAGTGAGTTGTTATTATAAATGTAATAATAGAGTGATATGCATGGTAAAATAGAACCTGATAATGAGCCATGAATTCTGCCTTGGGAGGTCAGGAAAACCCTTCTTGCACAGTGTCTTGATACATGGGAAGGAAGAAAAAACATGAAAAGCTTATGAAGTTTACTAATCTCCAAATATTATGACCAAGGAATGCAAAGTACCAGGAACAGGGTAGCAGTGAATCAAATTGGAGAGATGGAAATGGCCATGTAGCTTAGTGTTGTTGCACTTGCTTAATATGCACAAGGCCCTGGGTTCAATCCCCAGCACTAAAAAGGAAGGAAGAAAGAGACAAAGATATGTGAGGTGGATCTAGCACCATCATAGAAGTTTTATTCTCTAGCTCAGGATTTCATACTGTTATTTACACATTATTACTGCATGGGAGATTTAAAAGTACAGTTGCCCAAGTCTCAGCCATTTGTATTTGAGTGGGTACAGATGTATCAACTTCAGCTGATATGACTTGGCGGCAGCAAGGATAGAGATATCATGGTAGCACATATGAGTGTAGAACATGGAAAAAAGTTCGTGAGACTTTTATTTCTGCAGAAAAATAAATGCACATGGTATGTCAGCCTAAGTATGGATATAGTTTAGTCTGCATTTAAATGTACAAATATACCAAGTTTGCAAACTTGGGTAAATTACCTACCTCTCTTTCAGCCTTAGTTTCCTATTTTGGACATGGGAGCCAATGAGACTATAGTGAGAGAGTGTTCATAAAGTGTTTTCTGGCTACGCATTTTAAAATTTATTATAACTACCTTTAGTTGACCTGTTTATATAGTGTAAATTTTCACCAGGTGCTGAAGAGCAAAGCAGACGAGGATCAACTGTCTTGTCTTAGGTCTCTTGAGTACTTGATGTCATTCTTTACATTCCAAAAGTTTTGAAGTCAGAGTTGGACAAGAAGGCAGTTTTAAAACTTTTCCCTATGGAATCTTCACATTTTTCTACATCACAGGCACTCTGGAAAGATGGAAGAATAAAACATAGAGAAACCACAACAGTCCTTTTCAGCTGGCTTACTGTTCATCTTTTTGACCTATGATGGCAAATTACCAGACACTGTATTGGTTATAAATACTAAATTTATTTCTACATTCTGGAGCCTGGTGATCCAAGATTGAAATGCCAGCATAGTCAGGATTTTTTTTTTTCTGAGTGATGCTCTGTATTAAAGATCAGGAGTGAAATCTATTTGGTTTTGTTTATTTAAATCCCATTCATGAAGGCTTGCTTCCATGACTTAATTACCATCCACATACACACAAAGGACCACTTCTATAACATTACATTTGAGATAGGATTTCAATAAGTGAAACTGGATGAAGGGTGTAAATAAATGCATTGTTCTTATACATTCGTCCCCCCCCCCACACACACACACATAAGATTGTGTATCTAAGAACAGGAAGATCCAGACATTGAATGATCTTAAAGCTGACCTCTGGGCCACTCTGTGATTTTGGAGTATTATATTGATCTGGCTTATTCAATTCTCTGCCTTCACTACAAGATTATTTGGAGAATACATAAGATAATTTAACTAAGTGTGTAGTTATCTAGAGAATTATTTCATATTATTTATTTTTATTTTTTTTGGTAGGGTCTTGGGTTTCAATTCAGAGCCTTGCATTTGCCAGGCAAGCACCTTACCTCTTGAATCATGTCACATCCAGCATGCTTTGGTTGTTTTTGAGATAGAGTCTTGCATTTGTTTATTCCTAGACTCCCTGGATAGTGAACTTCCTAGTTGGATGTCCAGTAGGATGACAAGCCACACATTGGCAGACCCATCTTTTCTTGATTGAAATGGAGGTCTCTTGTATGTTTTCCAGCTTGACCTTGAACTCCCACTATCCACAGGTCCATTTTCAGAGTAGCTAGGATTATAGGTATAAACCATCTCACTTGCTTTCTATTATTTATGTTTATGAAAAGTCTGAAAGCTATGAGAAAATCCCCTAGAGTTTACTAACCATATCCAGATTCTAGGTGATATACTCATGTTTATTCTGTTACAAACTGTGTTTTTCATTCTGTTTTATATAGAGATATGGCACATCAAGAATAAAAATATTATTACTAATGCCAATTCAAACAGCTGTGACTATCTAATTTCTATGTGTGGATTTATGTTTTCTGGAAAAACATCCTGAGCACATATGCCAAAAATCTGACAGTCCTAACAAGCAAAAATTTGTTTTCAGTATGATCAGCAGTTTGCAAATTGGGGTTCCATGCCTGTACAGGAGACAGGTCACAGGGGAATTCCCTACTTTGACCCTAAAATAATTCTGTCCTGTTCAAAATAGCAGGATGGTAAAAATTTGTCAAACTTATTATATGGGAACTTTCTTTTTTTGGGGGGGGTAGGGGAGGGTCCGGTTGTGGGCCTCAACTCTGGGCCTGGGCGCTGTCCCTCAGCTCTTCAGCTCAAGGCTAGTGCTCTACCACTTGAGAAACAGTGCCACTTCTGGCTTTTTTTTCTGCTTATATGGTGCTGAGGAATCAAACCCAGGGCCTCATGCATGCAAGGCAAGCACTCTACCACTGAGCCACCTTCCCAACCCCTATATGGGAACTTTCTTGACCTGATATAGAGTACTGCATTAGAATGAAAGAATTCCAGTTGCTCAGAAATCAGGCAAAGATGTCATCCATTTCTGTTCAACCACATAGCAGGCATTTTTGCTAATGAAGCAAAATATAAAGTTCTTGACAAATAGTTTTTATTCATAATATATAAAGAACTCTTAAACTCATGAATAAGACAATAATAACCCCGTTAAGAAGATACAGAGAGAAGGCAAATAAGTACATCAAAAGCCTATACATTACAAGACTGTTGTAGAAATTCTTCTCAAATGTGTTCAGATAATGCTTTCTGGAATGAAAGGAATGTGAATAATTTCACTATCTTGATTCTTCAAAAAATAATTTTTTAAAAAACTGCATAAAGAACTTCAGAGTTCATGGAATTCTTGTTTCATGTTCTATGCATAACACTTTACAAAAGACATAATCTTTAATTCTAGAAAACACCAATATTTTTAGCTTTTTACAGAAAAAAAGCAACACATGACAACTCTAAGAAACATGTCCAATGTCACCCAGCTAGCAGAAGAGTTTTAGATATTAGTATAGTCCCAGGGTTTGCAAATAATGAATTGAATTTGAGCCATGGATTCTGGTTTCTACTCAGTCTTAATTGTAATTTATACTTCAGCCTTCTTCAGTAATTTATACTTCTTGCCTCCATTTCTGTATTCTGAAAATGAAGATAATATTCTCCCAACCTTAGATAATGAGATATGCAACACCATCAGATGACACAGAACACATTTACATTGTTGGGATTTATCCAACAATTGTTGAATAGTTTCTATAAAAAAAAAAATCTATGTAACAATTGCTTTATAGTATTTATAAAAATCTCAACAATAATTTTATTGTCTTAACACCTTGCTTAAAGGTGTTAAAGTACCAACCAAATTTACCCTAATTTTAAAAATTGAGGGCCTGGAAGGTGGCTCAGTGGTAGAGCGCTTGCCATGCATGCCTGAGGTCCTGGGTTCAATTCCTCAGCACCACATAAGCAGAAAGAAAAAGAGGAAAGTGGCGCTGTGGCTGAAGTGGTAAAGCGCTAGCCTTGAGCTGAAGAACTGAGGTACAACACCCAGGCCCAGAGTTCAGGCCCCACGACTGGACCCAAAAAATAAAAATAAAAATAAATTGAAATGAAATCAACTCAACTCTCCTGTTCTTTTAAGAAGTAAATCCTCTTTATGAGCTCCTCACCTTCTGACATGTAGTTATTAATTGCATTTTCATGAAACCATTACCTCTCATTTTATTCTCATTGAACTCAGTTTTACAGAGTTGTTCTGTCTTACAAAACTGGTTGCAAAGACTTTCCCTTGATTTCCCCAAATGATGGTAGTCATTTGTGTAAATGACTTCTCAAAACTTTTAAGGCAATTGAAGAAGGAAATTATAGCAGAAAATTGCATAGAAAATACCTTGAAAATTGTATCAAGAATCTTTTTCCTTTTTCTTGTCTTTACTTTCTCAGTAGAAGGGATGGAATTCAGGGCCTCAACCTGGCTGGATAATTGCTCTTGATCCAAATGCCTAGCACTTTGTTTAGCTTTAGTTTGCTTTTCAGATAGTCTTATCTTAACTGCCTCAAACCATGGTCCTCCAACTTCTGCCTCTCTTATCAACATGTGGCACTAGTTTGTTTTAGAGATTGGCACTTCAGTATTATATTTTTACCATACCAACAGAAAAATCCAGTGTCTACCTCACAAGTAGTTAGAATTATAGGCATGTACCACTATATCAAACAGATTTTTTTTATTTCTTTTTCTAAAAAGAAATCATCAGTACTTCTGCTAACAAGGAATTATTCACTAATTTCTTTTTAGTTTTCAATTCTCTGCTTCTGTAACTTCTTTTTCATTTTTTTCATCACTGAAGACTGCAAATTTGTGATAACTTCAGTTTTGTTCAAGCTTTCAAAATATTCCTGTTTAGTCCACATTCTTCATGCCTCATATTCCATATCATAGTGATTTTCCTTACCAAAATTATTTGTCTCAGCCAGGAGAGGTGACTGATGCCTGCAATCCTAGGTACTCAGGAGGCTGAGATGTAAAGATTTTGGTTGGAAGCCAGCCACATATTTTCTATCTAAAAGGAAACTGGGCACCACCTAGTAACATAAAAATATTATTTCATATTTACTATAATAACATCTTACAAATATAAAGTTATTCATTTGATAACCTTAAAAAAACAAGGAATTAAACATGAATTTCTCTCAGGAAACCCAAGTCAACATCTTAGGCTTTTGAGAAGCTCTAGAGGGTTGGGATGTAGAACTGTGGTGGAGAACAAGCCTAGCATGTGCAAGGCCCTCAGCACTGAAAAAAGGAAGAAGTATAAGAAGGAGGAGGAGGAGGGAGGAGGAGGAGGAGGAGAAGGAGGAGGAGGAGGAGGAAGAGGAGGAGGAAGAAGAGGAGAAGATACAGAATCAAATTTATCCATATTTTATTTAGTGAGTAATTATGGCAAAATAAGAAGGTCAAGTTTCTGTCTTTTTGATGTTTATAGTAGTTCCAGATTAGCCTCTGGAGATGCATTCCAAGTGAGTACGTGAAATCAGTGAAGTACTTTATACAGTTAACCCTACGTATCCAGAATTTCCACATCTAGGAGTTCAACCAACCAGAAATTTAAAATAGGAAAAATTTGTTGTTCCCTAAACAGACAATATAGCAACTATTTACATACCTTTACATGTATGTTGGTAATAGATATAACCTTGATGCGATTTAAAGTGTAACTTATTTTGTATGAAATATGCTATTTTCTATATGGGATTGGATCCTATGCTGATTTTAGTATGCGCAATCAGTTCTGGAAGCAACCATATTAATACCAAGATGACCATATATACTATGTTTTTTCCCAGACAATTATAGCTACAATAAAGCTTAAGTTATAAATTAGGTTCAGTAAGACAATAATAACAGTAACTAATAAAATAGAAGAATTGTAACAATATGCTGTAAAAATGTAATGTGAAATGGGTGTGGAAGTGCACACCTGTAATCCTAGAAAACAGAAGCTAAGGCAGGAAGATAATGAGAGAGATATACAGTGAGACCTTACATCCAAAAAACCAAAAATAAAAAACAAAAAAGGTATTATGTGAATGTGGTCTCTTCCAAAATATGAGAGTTTTCCATTTAATCTTTTCAGATCACAGTTAATCACAGGTAACTAACTACAGATGGGGAAATTACAGTGAAGGGGACTACTGTATAATTAAGTGTTATGTAAAGAGAAAAACCATATCCTATTTAAAGGTTCTGTTCTGAGAAGAAAAGCCATGCACCTTTCTTTTGCCTTTTTCTGAAACTCTATGACATTTCTCCCGTCCTACCTAACCACCGTCCCACCTGGCTTGTGGAAAGGACAAGCCCTCAAAACTAGCTTGGCTGTGGAAGAAGACAAACATTCTATTCCTGAACAAGCAAGCATCTTGCAGCCTGTTTCACTCCTCCTATTTTGCTTCCAGATGCCCAGAAGACCTTCCTTTGAAGACATATTCTGTATTTTCAGGTGAGTGAGATAAATGACTTCCTTAGAAGACAATGTGACTTTGAAGATTGAAATTGAGAAAGGAAATCAAACTCTTCCATCATTTTTTTACTAAGGGCCAGAAAAAAAATGATAGGTTCTTACCTGCTGAGAGTAAGCAACTTTTGTAGCCTGTGCTAATGAATTTAATCTTGATGCTGATGTGAAATGTGTCTGAAATGTGTCCTGAGCCCTAATTCCTTACTTTCTGAGAACACCACCCCTTCAGAAATTCAGATTTATGATGTGAATATTTACTTCCTATAAGAAGTAGTTGCTTTGATATTTTGATTTTGTGAAGGCTGAGTGAATTTGATATTTTTCTCTCAGTTAAATTATAAGCATGTAAAAATGAATTGAACCTGATTAACTGAAGTTCTTTCTGCCCATTTTCTCTGATACAGATTTCTATGATTTGGGGAGTCTATATTTTAAGTCATTTTGGATGCCTAACTAGGTCTGTGAATGTGGATGAGTCAATAAGAATGGCAGAATTTGCCACATTGACTTTGGAGCAAAGAATTACAGCTGGTACCTGGGCAATGATTCAGAAGACAGCTGAGGCTGAAGCTATGAGCCTTCCTGCCTGTGTTCAGCTCCCAATCTCTTCTAACACACCCCTCACTCCCATGCGGTGGTTTCTTTTTCTATCCAAAGGGTTTCTGGAGCTTCTTCTTATTCTGGTTTCATAGTATGCCAACATGAGAAGAGTGAAAGCAAGCAAGGCAGATGTGGCAGAGGGATTTTATCTGAGGCTCCATCACACTTGAGAGCTTCTGGCTGAAAACTCCAGAGAGACAAAAGTGAAGAAACAGCTAAGAGAAAATGTAAGAAAGGAATCCATAATGATTAAGCCTAAAAACAGTGTCTAGGATAAGGAGACTCAGGACTTTGTGTCACCTGAGGAGAAGCTGGTAGAAGAGGGAATATTCAGGAAAAATGAGAAGGGGACAGGAGGGAATGGAGAGAGAAAGGCCTAGATTACCTAGATTTGGGACCTCAATGTGAGCTTAATTGGCAAACCAACCCCAATGATGCAATAGCTTACAACTTTCATTACTCTGTCATGCTACAAGCCTAATCCATGTCCACTTCCACTCAGCATGGTGTCCATTCTGGGATTCAGACTGACTGCTGGAGGTTCCCAAGGGAAGAGAACAGTGTGAAAACCACATGACTAAAACTCAGAAAAGACACGTCATCACTTCTCATATGTCATTTGTCAAAAAGTAAGTTATACAAACAAGCCTGATAGCAATGGGGATGGGAATACATATTGTGAGCATTATAATAATAGCTATTATTATTGTCATATAATAATCACCAAAGGGAAAGAGATGGTATTTCTCCCTTTTTAGGAGTATTGGACAGGGCATTCTGTAGAATATTCTTCAGTTGGGAGCTCTCTGAATCTTTTCTCCTAAGATTGTGGCTATGAGGTTTCAGGGAGGAGAATTACAGAGAAAAAGTATGTTCTCAAGCTGGGCACTGGTAGCTCACACCTGTAATCCCAGCCTGAGATCTGAGGATTATGATTCTAAGCCAGCCTGAGCTGGGAAAATCCATGAGACTCATCTCCATTTAACCAAAAAGAGCCAGAATTGGAGCTATGGCTCAAGTGTTAGAGCATTAGCATTGTGTGTGGGGGTGGGAGGGGTGGAGAGGAGAAAGCTCAGGGACAGAAGCTAGGCCTTGAGTTCAAACCCAGGATTGGGGGGTTGGGGGAAAATGTGTTCTCAGTGCATGAAATCGAGGGTGTATGTCAACATCACTATTGATGTTAACTTCGGGGTATAGTTGATCACTTTTATTCTGGAAATGATTTGTTCCATTCTTCTCTGTCCTATATTCTTTAAAAGAGGCAGCTATGCACAACCTAGACCTAAGAGGTATGGATTGCACTGGTTTCATTGTTTTTCTACTTAAAAAATTATACCAATGTACTTGTACAAAGGAGTTCTAATTTAACATGTCACTTTGTGAGTACAGTACATCTTGATCAATGTCACCACTTAGATCATTCTCCATCTCTCCCAACCCCATGCCCTCAATTTACCTGGTTGTATTTTCATACATGTACATTGACTACTATGAGTGGATTCACCCACTGCAAGAATTTTGCCAAGAAATGTCTTCATTCTACAAGGCAAGGAATATGAAGTTGAGGACGATAAGCCCAAGACAGCATAGTTATTAATTGACATCAAGATGACAAAATCTTCACCAAAAGAAGCATAAGCATAAGAAAAAAGAACATGGCCAGGAAAACATGAAGCATCTATCTTGTGTGTGTGTGTGTGTGTGTGTGTGTGTGTGTGTGTGTGTGTGTGTGTGTGTGCTGGTTCTGAGGTGTGAGTGCCTGAGTGCTGCCCCTGAGCTGCTTTGCTCAAGGCTAGCACTCTACCACTTGAGCCACAGCACCATTTCCAGCTTTTTGATAGTTAATTGGAGATAAGAATCTCATTTACTTTCTAGCGTTGGTTGGCTTTTAACTACAATCTTCAGACCTTAGTCTCCTGAGTAGCTGGCAAAACATCTATTAATGGTCCCACTTAAGCATGTGGAGCAGTAGGTCAATTGATACTTCTGACACTCAGATAATGATTCCTCTGCTTGTTCCTCTCTGGTGTTATGACTAATGTGATAATGCTCTCTCAGGTTTATATAAATGTGCAATCATTGTTGCGTTTTATTCAGTAAGCAGTTTTTCAGGACAGGGGTACTGTGAGGAGAGAGTATGGGATGAAAATTTTATCTGTACTTCTTGTGGCCTGGTGATAGCTTCTCAGAATGTTTGCAAGAAGAGTTAGGACTTCATATCTGCTGAATAAAGGAAAAGTCACACACCTTCCACAGAAGTTGTGCCACAGAAGGACAAATGGGAAAACTCATCCAGGCTCAGAGGCAAAGCAACAGGATGGGTTGTTCAGGTGGGTGAAAATTTGTGAAGTTTCTCTTTCTTACCATGGAGATATCATTCAATGCTGGCATTTACAATATGTGCCAGGACTCATATCTTTGTAGGTCTCTGTTTCTCTGTAGCATCTTTGACAATGTCAGAAAGGAGAATGTAACAATGGCTCTCAGTTATGTTTTTGAACGAGGATCTCATCTCTCTCCCAACAAAAGCTAGAGTTATAATGAATGTGTAATAAAGAAACTGAATTTGGGGACATTGCCTTTCATATGGAGAAAAGTCTTTTTATCAATCCATTTTTTGAACAAAATATAAACTACCATATCCAAGTAATATGTGCATGCTACATTTTTAGTTGTAATCATTTGATGCCCTTAAACGTTTGCTTACATATTCTGATGTTAAGTGATTTTAAATAGATAGATCTCCTGGCTGGAAACCATGAAGACAAGTTTCTCAGCCTTATTCCCCATACTAAAGAGACTTATAGTTTCAGAAATGATTTTCTCCTTCAGTTGCTAAAATGATCCAGACTTTCAAACTTGATTATGTACATAATACCCAAGGTGGATGGATCTTTTAGGGCATTCTGGGCTCCCAGCACTAAGTACATTCTGCAACACTGCACACACTCAGTAAATGTTTGCCGAAGGAATATTTACGGACTGTTTTCAAGAAAGAAAAACATAATGAAAATTTATGACAGTAATAGAACACACACAGCATTTCAAATGAAGGGCAATGTCTCAAGGCCATGCTAATTAATTCCCTTCATTGAAAGTAGAATTATTATATTTTATGAGACCAAGTACAATAAAAGCTATATTGATTAACTTTAATTGTATCGATGCTCTTCAGAAACTCTGATTGAAGGCAAAAGTTTTGAAGGTGGAATTGATGACAGACGTCTAGGAGTGTATTCGGGAGCTCACAAACATTTGCCGACCATCAGACTGTTTGAAGGAACACTAATTTTCCCTAGGTAAACTGAAAAAGTTACATTTTCTTTTTTCTTTTGTGTGTGTGTGTGTGTGTGTGTGTGTGTGTGTGTGTGTGTGTGTGTGAGAGAGAGAGAGAGAGAGAGAGAGAGAGAGAGAGAGAGAGAGTGTATGTGTGTGTGTGCCTGTGTGCATGTGCTGGTGCTGGTGCTTGAATTCAGGGCCTGGGTGCTGTCCCTGTGGTTTTTTGCCCAAGGCTAGCACTCTACCACTTGAACTCTATTTTCTTGGTGGTTAATTGGACATAAGTGTCTCTTGCCTGGACTGGCTTTGAACCTTGATCCTCAGATATCAGCCACCTGAGAAACTAGAATTATAGCCATGAGCCACTGGTGCCCAGCTAGCAGTTGGATTTTTTTTTGTTGGTCTTGGAGCTTGAACTCTGGGCCTGGGTGCTGTCCTTCAGCTCTTCAACTCAAGACTAGCGTTCTACCACTTGAGCCACACTGCCACTTCCAGTTTTCTGCTAGTTTATTGGAGATAAGAGTCTCATGGACTTTCCTTCCCGAGCTAGCTTTCAACTGCGATCCTCAGATCTCAGCCTCCTTAGTAGCTAAGCTCACAGGGGTGAGACACGGGTGCCAGCAACAGTTGGCTTTTTGAGGTATGTGAAGAAGTAAAGAATTTTGAAAGTCAAGGTAAAGGAAAGCAGTCAATGTCTGTGTGGATTGTAATTCCTCTGCATTTGTCTCTTATAGTAAATTCACTGATGTCTTTCATTTGAAAAGCCTTACTAGTCCCTCTCCAACTATGTTCTCAGGCACCTGCTGAGGAGGCCTGGGAGAGTAGGGGTAGAAACAGGCCCCTCCCTGTGCAGGACAGAAATCCAGGCCTGGGGCATAGGAGTTGTTTTTCAGATTTTCACTCAATTATATTTGCCCATCTCTTATATTGTTCTTGTATTCTTGATGCTGGTTTGCACACATATTTAAAAATAGACCTCCATTTCTGTTCTATTGGAGGTGAGCATGTGCCAAAGGGAACAGAAAAATAAATGTGTGTGTGTGTGTGTGTGTGTGTGTGTGTGTGTGTGTGTGTGTGTGTGTGTATAAATATAGTGGGGCAGGAGTAATATATGGGCATGCCCTTCCTAACCAATGCCTCCTGCTTAAGTTTTTGAGGTTCTGTCCTCCCATGTAAATGAAGGCAGTGACACTCACACTTTAGAGGGGGTTGATAGAAAGATTAAAATGTATTTAATGAAATAAATGAACATTAAATAGTTGGAATGATGCTTTGTACAGAGCAAGATAATCACTATCAATGCACATTAACATGGTATCTTAAAGCTTAAGTTCAAAATGTATTTGAAGGGAAGATAGACGTTTATTTGGACGTCCATTGGAAATGCTCCAAGAGTGCAATCTTTCGTGTGTGTGTGTGTGTGTGTGTGTGTGTGTGTGTGTGTGTGTGTGTGTGTGTGTATGTGTGTGTGTGTGTGTGTCTGTGTCTGTGTCTGTGTCTGTGTGTCTGTGTGTCTGTGTGTGTCTCTTTTCCTTTCTCTCTTTCCCCTCTGTCTTTCCCTTTCTCTCCCTCTCTCTTCCCACCCCCAGACACAAGCTTACATAGATTCTCATTCTCTTGATTTTTCCTCCAGGCTTGATTGCTCCACTCATTGAATGCACTGTGGCAGAAAATAGACTTAAGCTCCATCACAGACTCCTTTCTACTGCCTATCAGGTCCTCAATTCTATTTTCTAAGGCAAGATTGGGACATTAGACTTAGTTGGCAGAGTTCTTCTCTCCTGTCATGTTGTTCCTGGTGCCGACCTTTCCAGCTGCAGGGTTAGAGTGCCATGAAGTGATCCTAATCTCTTCCAAACAGAAAAAAAACAAGTGTTGAGGGAGGAGTGAGAAAGAGAATATGTGAGTAGAGGTGTGTATACATGCACACACTCTTGAGGGAGTATTGAGTTAAATGAATAATGTATATATTTAGCACATAGAGTGGTGATTCACATCTGTTAATTGCAGGAAGATCAAATCATAGATTTCAATCCAGTTTGGACAAAGGGAGTGAGATAGTATCTCAAAAATAAAATAAAAATCAAAGGCTGGAGTGTGGTAGAACACTTGCCTAATGCAATACAATTAGGTTTAATCCTCATTATCAAAATAAAAGAGAGTATTTAGCATAGACTCTGCCACTAGAAAATTCCATAAATGTTTTTAGTAAAATAAACAGAAAAATGCTAGAGGAAATTCACTAAGACAGTAACTGTTCGGGCTGTTTACAGATGATTATTTCTCATTGTTCTCAAGATATTCTACTTAAAATAATTTTTTACAATAAATGTGCATTTCTTACTTATCAATACAGGACAGAAATGTATAAATTAAAGAGTGACAGTTTATTTTAATTTATATTCAACTACTGAATCCCCTATATATTCGACTGCAGGAACATCATTTTATCCATGCAATGGACAAAGGTCTCATATCTAAAATATACATGGAATTCAAAAAAATAAATCCCCCAACAACAAATCTGCAAAGAAAAAACTGCCCAATAAATAAGTGGGCTAAAGACTTAAAGAGAAACTTCTCTGAGGAGGAAAGAAGGAAGGCCAATAGGCACATGAAGAAATGCTCAACCTCCCTAGCCATAAAAGAAATGCAAATCAAAACAACATTGAGATACCACCTCACCCCAGTTAGAATGGCTATAATCAAGAACTCTAATAACAGCAGATGCTGGAGGGGATGTGGATAGAAGGGTACTTTACTTCATTGTTGGTGGGAATGTAAACTTGTTCAACCACTTTGGAAAGCAGTATGGAGGTTCCTCAAAAGACTCCACATAGAGCTTCCCTATGACCCAGCAATCCCACTTTTGGGCATTTACACAAATGTTTACAAACAAGACCACACTAAAGCTACCAGCACGACTATGTTTATTGCAGCATTATTTACCATAGCTAAGATATGGAACCAACCCAGATGCCCCTTAGTAGATGAATGGATCAAGAAAATGTGGTATATATACACAATGGAATTCTATGCCTCCATCAGAAAGAATGACATTTCCCCATTTGTTAGGAAATGGAAAGGTTTGGAAAAAATTATATTAAGTGAAGTAAGCCAGGCCCAAAGAAGCATAGGTCCCATGGTTTCCCTTATTTGCAATGTCTAGTATAGGTATGAGTCAAGCGGAAAAGGTCAGATAATGTGATGTTAGGAAAATGAACCCTTAAATATGTATTTTAATGTTTTCGTTTCTTTCATGCATTTGTTTCTAACGCATTTATAAGATTATTTCTTTGTTGCTTTGTATGTCCCTCCCCCACAGTGTAACCCCCGCTTTCACTATATTTGATGTCAGTATAACATGTGGAGGAGATGGGGACAAACAAGTCGTTTAAGGATTCAGGCGGACCAGTTGCAACAATGAGAAGTACAAAACGTCATGTCAAAACCAGCTTTACAATGTCGATGTGGGGGGGGTTATAATTGGGTGGGGGGAGGGGGGAGGCTGGGAAGGGAGGTGAAGGGTAAACAAAGGAGGAGGCTGCAATGCTTGGTAAAAAATGTATGCATTATCCTGCCCATGTAATTGTAGCCCCTCTGTACAGTATGTTCTCAAATAAAAAAAAAAAAAAAGACTCCACATAGAGCTTCCCTATGACCCAGCAATCCCACTTTTGGGCATTTACCCAAATGTTTACAAACAAGACCACACTAAAGCTACCAGCACGACTATGTTTATTGCAGCACTATTTACTATAGCTAAGATATGGAACCAACCCAGAAGCCCCTCAGTAGATGCATGGATCAAGAAAATGTGGCATATATACACAATGCAGTTCTATGCCTCCATCAGAAAGAATGACATTGCCCCATTTGTTAGGAAATGGAAAGACTTGGAAAGAAATTATATTAAGTGTAGTAAGCCAGGCCCAAAGAAACATAGGTCCCATGGTTTCCCTTATTTGCAATATCTAGTATATGTCTGAGTCAAGCAGAAAAGGTCAGATAAGGTGATGTTAGGAAAATGAACCCTAAGATATGTACTCAAATGATTTTTTTTATTTCTTGAGATTGTTTCTAACACATTTATAAGATTATTTATTTGTTGCTTTGTATGTCCCTCCCCCACAGTATAACCCCTGCTTTCACTGTATTTGATGTTATAATTTGTGGAGGGGAAGGGGAAAAACAAAACGTTTAATAGGGATACAGGTGGACCCATTGCAACAATGAGATGTCCAAGTCATTATGTAGAAAACAAACTTTAAAACTTTGGTGTGGGCGGAGGGGGGGGTGATCGGGGAGGATTGGGGGAGGGGCGCGGGTGGAAGAATAGGAAGGGATGGGAAGGGGAAACAAAGGAGGAGGCAACAATGCTTGATAAGAAATGTACTCATTATCTTGCCCATGTAATTGTAACCCCTCCGTACAGTATTTTCACATTAAAAAAAGAATGTAAAAATAATAAAAACAATAAATGTGCATTTCTTACTTATTAATACAGGACAGAAATGTCTAAATTAAAGAGTGACAGTTTATGTTAATTTATATTCAAGTATTGAATCCCCTATATATTCGACTGTAGGAACATCTTTTTTAGATATCACTGTCCTTTCAATATTCTTATTTCTCCACTTTTTTTTTGCAGCGTAGGGGAGAGGTTAAGTGTTGAGAGGCACCTAACTGCATGTGCTTTGTGATATGTGATGGTTTCAGCAGTTTAAATTTTGCGGTATGTGTACTGAATAGTTTCCAAGTTGGTAAAGTCTAGAGAAAACATTCAAGAAGTAAAAAAATGCAATGTACACTTAAAATCTTCACACCAAAATTAGTTATTTAATCACAAGGTGGACATGTTGCTGCCTTTGATGATTGTTTGGTATCCATAAATAGCACCCACATAACTCCTAGCATCCTAAATGTTGTTTTCCTTTTTAAAGATATCCTGCCTTGTTTATCTGATTCCTGAGTATAATTGCTTTGTCTTTGATTTCAAAATCAGAACTTTTCAGCAAAAAACAAAGTGTAAACAATAAGTTTTCTTATCTTGGGTAATAAAAGTAGGAATAAGCAATAGTATCACACAGAAAGACATAGTTTTATATTTTAGCTTGATGCCCTATCTGCTGTGAGAATCTAGTACTTCTTGGTATTTTGTTAATCATAGTTAACTTTTCAGATTGTTTCCTGGATTTCACTTAGAATGTTTACATTTAGAAAGTCTAAAGTCACGGGTGATCTCTCCCATGTGGCACCTTCAAATTGCTAAGGTTGATTCTCAGTTTGAAGACTCATAACCATTCAAGCCTCAACATCTTAATGAAGAAAGGGGAATATGGGCTTAGACTGTCCAAGTTGTATCTTTCTTGGGAAACAAAGCAAATTCTTTGCCCCTATGAAATTGCCACTGAGTCATTGTTCATGTTTCCCTTTGTCTGGGCCTCCCAAGAAACTAAGAAACACATCATAATCAATTTTTGACAATAATCCCTCAGAATTGTTTTGTGTAATAACATTCCCTTATACTTTCTTTTCTTTTGTTTTTCCTGTAAATCCATTTCATTAACTATATCATTTTTACCAAGATTGCTCCGTAAACTAACTCAAAACTTTGTTGGCATAAAAAATTGCTTACGTAAAAAGGGAATTTTATATGCCTTATCTCAATATACCTGCTGGTATAGACCCAGGACACTTTAAAAAGCCCTTTATACTTTTTTTAAGAAGGGAATTCATTCCTATGCCTTAGTCAGTGTCCACTACATAAAAGCTCTGTAGCACCACTGTGAACTTGTGACAAGTTAAAGAATTACTTTGAAGATTTAGAAAGTTCCTTTGCTGCATACATCAGCATTGTCCTTAAATCTCTTTTTCAGTTCAATTTTATCCATAAAATATTTCTTTCTATGGGATTTTTAACAGATATTTATAATTCAGAAGAAAACTTATATGCATATTGTTTCATGGTCCTTGAGTGTATCTCTATATAATGGTAAGAAATCCTCAAAAGCTCTGCAACAGATTCATAATGACGGCTCTATTTCAAATGTATGGAGACAGAAGATCACATCCCAGTAAGCGGCAGGGATGGGAATGAAAGGCAGGTTCTTTTATTTCTAGGCCAGTCTGTTCCGCACTCTGAACCATGACAGTATTCAAGTTTCAAAAAATTAATGGTCTTTCCCCAGAGGACATGGAGGTTCTCAGGAAGCTGACTGACCTCATCCTATTCTGCCCTGTTATCACTGAATATCAGAGGCTGAGTGGACCAAGGGAGCTCTTACTAACACTGTCTCTGCATTTATGGCTCTCTTTTCAGATTTCAAATCTAAATTCGCTTGGAGGTTTTTCAGCCTTGTATATTTTAAATCATGCATAGATACTTAGTATAAGCACAAGCTTTTCTACAAAACTCCCTTTGCAAATCAATTACAAAACGGTTTTGTGTGTGAGGTTAAAGAACACAAATTTTGGGGAGGGGGTAAGTTAGATTTAAAGTAAAATAGTAGATACAAACTCCTTGCATTCAGAAAAGAACAAAAAGCACAATGTTAATAGAATTGACATTGTTTAAATTTATGCATTTAAAACAGAAATAAAACATTTTTGTTATTATTTTGAATTTTATATTTGTAAGTCTAGCATGTCAAACACAAATTAGAGTTCTCTTTATTTCTTTCAAGTGAATATATAGCTTAAAATTGTATTACCTTTAAGTAGTTATACAAATGGGTTTCCTTTCAAGGTGTCAGTCTCTGACACAAGACATCTTGATTAATGTATTCCCTTTCAACATTCTCTATTCTCTGCCCCCTGCCCCCCGAATACTAGGATTTGAACTGAAGGCCTTGTGCTTATTAGGCAAGCAAGCACAAACCTCCAACCCTTTTTTCTGTTTAGTTTATTTTCTCAGAAAGGGTCTCTCTTTTTATCTCTGTTTCTCTGTCTCTCTGTCTCTATCTATGTCTCTCTCTCTCTTGAATTTTAGGCTTATTTTATTTCCATTACAGCATTTGAAGAAGTCTTGTGAGGAATAAATGATGATGAGTCCTATGTTTTATATCACAATTCAGATAGCTTTTTAGCATTTAAAAGAATTTTTAGACCTATAGATTTATCCAGAGTGAATTAATGAGGTACAGGCTTAATGGAGGACCAAGTGTTATTTATTATCTTTTGGCCCAGGGAAACCCCAGACTGCAATCTTCCTACCTAGCTGAAATCACAGGTGGGAAATATCATGCCCAGCTTACTGAATGAGATAGAATCTCACTAGCTTTCAGTTATGACTAGCCTTCCATCCCAATCCTCCTGATCTCCACCTCCCATGAAACTAGGATTACAAGTATACGCCACTTGATGAGCTCTATTTAGAACTCCTGAATTTCTTTTCTACCCACCATACAAAGAAGTTATGTGCACCCATACGCCAAGTTTCCAAAAATCATTACTGGCCTCTCTATTCTCCTTTTGCCTCAAACTGAGGAATCATTTTTGCCTCTTTTTTTTTCCTTTACATATTACAGCAAAATTTCCCTGGAATAACAACATTGCTGACACACTACTGAGTTCTACAGAGATCTTGCTCTAGTGGTCACCTACCTGCATTCCCTACATTTCCACTGTTTCTCCTTGCCCCCTACATACCCTAGCAATAGCTAGAGTTGCTGTTTAGTGTGTAATTCATTTAGTTCTTCCTATCCATGGCCTTCTTGATTTTTTTGAGATCAGACCCTAACCACCTCTTTCTCTCTTTCTTCTTTCCTTCTTTCTCTTTTTCTCTTTCTCCTTCCTCCCTCCCTCCCTCCCTCCCTTTCTCCCTTCCTTCCTTCCTTCCTTTCTTTCTTTCTTTCTTTCTTTCTTTCTTTCTTTCTTTCTTTCTTTCTTTCTTTCTTTCTTTCTTTCTTTCTTTCTTTCTTTCTTTCCTTCCTTCTCTTTCTTTCTTTCTTAGATCCTTCCTTCCTTCCTTTCTTCTTTCCATCCCTCCCCCTTCCTTCCTCCATTCTTTCCTCCTTCCTCCTCCTCCTCTTCTCTGTATATGTGTGTGTGTGTATACATGTGTGTGTGCATGTGTACACATGCATTCCAGTATTTGGACTTGAATTCATGGCCTTGTACTCCCTCTTAGCATTTTTGTCTCAAAACTATACCACTTGAGCCACATCTTTGCCTCTTTTTGCTGGCCAATTGGAGACAGTGTTTTTCTACCCAGGCTGGCTGAGACCCATGATCCTCAGAGCAGATCTCAGCCTCCATTTCCAGCCTTCTACCCTTGGACTACCCTTGGGATTCCTTGAACTCCAATCTGCAGGAGAGGTGGCATTCTTGTTTGTCTTTGAAATGCCCTGGCTTGGCCTTCACCTCAGGCTTTGTGTTTGTCACATCTTTCTGCCTGAACACACTTTTTTCCTGGACTCTGTGTTGTCTACTCATTCAATTCAGTGTCCAGTCTTCAGAGCAGCTCTTCACTCTACCAAAGTGTGGCTCCTTCATCTCTACTGCTGTTTCCTCCCCCTGCTGCTTTTTCTTCACAGCAAGTTAACTACCTGGTTGTTGCTGAATGCACATTCATTTCTAATCTGCCTCTCCCCTGGGAGCATTGGCAACAGAGGTCCCTGTCCACTCCATCCCTCATGCTTACAGCAGTTCATATATGAATGATGCTTTGCTTTAAATTATAATCTATAATCAGAAATAAAGTACGTACTTTTTCCTACGCATGAGCTAAAACCCCATTTATACCCTCAGAATGTTCTTCAAAATGCAGCCTTAATGAAGAAAAAAATGAACTCTCAGGAGAATTGAGAAGTTCAATGAAGAAAGTGAAAGTTGAGCTGAGTATGACCTGACACCTGGCATTACAGAGACTGAGAAAGGTAATAATGGAAGAAAGAAAATGAGACTGGAATTAAATATAGGAAGGTCAATGAAAGTCAGCTTCTGGGTCATGGATGGTGGAGCAGCAGAGGGAACCAAAATCTGTAATGCACTATCTGTAATGCCCTGGGAAAAGAGCTGCCAAGGTCCACACTCTGTGTCAAAGCTTGGGGAACCCTTTAATGAAGATGACTGACACAGTCGTGTAAGGTTAGTTGCAGAGGGCATCTGAGATGACAAGAGTGAGATCACATAGCTCATGTAAAGTAATTGTACTACAGGAAGACGGAAATGTTGCTCGTACAGAATCCACACACAGAACAGGCCATGTGCAAGAGGAGTACAAACTGTTTTCAAGATCAGGATTCCTAGAATCATGTCTAATACTATACATGGCTAATTCTATAAACTATCCACTTGCAAAGAAGAAAAAATCTAATACACTAGATGAAAAGGCAGACAAGACAATGGTTCAAAACAGCAGTTAAACATGGATGTGAAACAGAGTTGAGCATCCCATACAAATAGTGCTGAGGAAATCTGGAGAGTCTAAATCATTGCACACATGCACAAACATGAGCATGCTTATGCTTTACATACATAATAACATAGGAGAATATTTCTGCATGTAATTGATTAAAGATATCTCCTGGTAATAATTTGACAACACTGAATTCAAAGCCAGAATCCCTGGGATTCGAGAACAGATCAGATTGCAAATTAGTTGAGCCATCTTCTCAGTCATTCACCCCTTGAAGACTCACTTTTTCTCATGGGTAAAGGAAGTGCTCTAACAATTTATGTGATATAATATTTATGACTAATTTGAGCTAGAAGAAGTATTACAAGTGGAACAAAGCTCATGAAGAATAGGCCCATTCCTATGAATGGCTTGAAGTCAACTACCCTTTGTTCACCATTTATCTGCCCTTCATGCAGCAAATATATACTTAGTAATTACTGTATGCCAAGCACCACTTTAAGAGATTCAACAGGCATAGATTATATTCTTTTCCCTTAGAGAATTCAACAAGAAGCCAAGTGCTGGTGGCTCATGGCTATAATCCTAGCTACTGAGGATCTGAGAATTGTGGTTCAAGGCCAACCCAGTCAGGAAAGTCCATGATATTCTTATTTCCAATTAATCACAGAAAAAGCCAGAAGTAGCATTGTGGCTCCAATCAGTGCTATTCTCAGGAACAGTGCCAAGGCCCAGAGTTCAAGACTTATGACCAACAGCAACAAAAATTTAACAAGGTCAAGTGCAGTAGCTAAAATTTATAATCCCAGTTATTAGAGAGGCAGAGTCAGAGACAATCTTGGTTAGAAAATTGGAAAGATTGGGGCTGGGAAGGTGGCTCAGTGGTAGAGCGCTTGCCTTGCATGCGTGAAGCCCTGGGTTCGATTCCTCAGCACCACATAAGCAAAAAGGAAAAAGCCGGAAGTGGTGCTATGGCTCAAATGGTAGAGCACTAGCCTTGAGCTGAAGAGCTGAGGGACAGAGCCCAGGCCCAGAGTTCAGGCCCCATGACCGGACCCCCCCTCCAAGAAAAAAAAATTGGAAAGATCACCTCTGAATCAATTGCTGACTGTGGTGCTGTGTGTCATCCCAACTATATTAGAACTATAAATAGGAGAATCATGGTTCAGGCCACCTAGGAATAACCATGAGGTGAGACCTTTTCTGAAAAATAAAGCAAAAATGGCTGGAAGCATGGTTCAGGTGGTAGAATGCCTGCCTAACAAGCTAAAACACCACTAACATAAAGATGGAGGAAGAGGAAGAGAGGGAAAAAGAACAGGAGGAGATTAATTAAGGAGGAGGCTAATTAAAGGTGAATTTGCCTTCAGGATCTGGCTAAGATTCTCTTACTGATAGACATGAATTTATTTAGCAACATGAGAGTGCATGCCCACATTTGTATCTGTATTTTCTTGTAAATCATATTAGAATTTTTCCTCCAAAGATTACATATAGCCATATACACATATGCACACTTCCATGTTCTGCATTCTGTCAGCCTTATTAATAGCGCTAAGCATAGTTTTTGTGTAGTTCAGCTCTCCAAGTTGGTTCACAGGACTATCCTCAATAGATTCCACACCTGGGTTTGGCCAAAGCGATACTACTGCTTGTACAGCAACTATGGGAAGAAGTGCCATGTATCCCTTGACTCCGCTAGGTGGAGCAATGAAGCACAGAGTTCCCCTAGGGCATTCAGTGGTCTCCCTTCATCATATGTCTCACTCTTTTTTCCATGTCCATTTCCTGGAGGATGAAGTCATTTATCTTTCCTTTTTCCTCTTCAGGATGGTCTCTGGCAATTTTTCTTCCTATTTTGACTTGCCAGCCATTCCTAACATCTCTGCAATTTTGCCAGAACTATGGTTGATATTCACTCGGAAACTTTTATTAAAATAAAATGTCTAAGCAAGATGACCTTGGTTATGAATTTGTGCACCCATTTTGTGTGTGTGTGTGTGTGTGTATGTTTGTGTTGGAGCTGGGGTTTGAACTCAGGCCTTATGGTATTGTCCCTGAGCTTTATTTGCGCAAAGATAACACTCTATCACTTGAGCCATAGCCACTTCCAGCTTTTGGGTGGCTAATTGAAGATAAAAATATCATGCACTTTCTTGCCCAGGCTGGCTTCAAACTATTGGCTATAAATGTTTAGAAAAGTCAAGTTAGATACTTACATATCACCCTGCACAAGACTCAACTCCAAATAGATCACAGACCTTGAAGTAAGAGCAGACCCTCTGAAAATATGACAGGAAGGGATAGGAGATACTCTAGGACTCCTTGGCACAGGTTGAAACTTCCTAAATAAAGATCCAGAAACAACAAATACAAGAAAAGCTGGATAAAGTGGGATTGCATTAAACTGTGGAGCTTCTGCATGTCAAAGAACATAGCTAGCAAGATAAATGAATGACACAAAATACTTAAGTAGCCCTCTCTGACTGCCTGTAAGTGGGGAAAAAGCCCAAACACACAAAACCTTCAATAACCTTTGAGAGTTTGGATGGTACTTACCCCATAGTGAAATTCACAAAAGGAACTATCATTGGATTGCAAAATTTAATATTTTTTAATCTTTATTCACCATTGATCATTTACTTTAGGCCATGAACATTCCTTCACATTCCTTTACTTCCCCAGTGTATGACCTGTGAGAAAGAGAAGGGTTATTTATAGGTATAGTGTGACTAACAGACATTACAAATGAATCCACATGAATTATCAGGCCATCATGCAGCTTGTTCTCCAGCTCCTCCACTTGCAAAATGGAATCTCTCAAGGCTCTGTATCAAGTCCTAGAATTGCTAGTCTGGTGATTCATACCTGTAATCCTACCACCTAGAAGGCTGAGGATCATGACTCAAAACCAGTCCAAGCAGACAAATCCAAGAGGTTCTTATTGCCAGTTAACCAGAAAGAAAAAAAGGATCGAGGGTGGCTGGGGTCGGGGTGGGGAGTTGTTGAAGAGTAAATGTGGCTCAAGTTATAGAGTTCCAGCCCTGAATGAAAGAGTTGAATGCGAGAGTGAGACCCCCCTGAGTTAAGCTCTAGTACCAGTACACACACACACACACACACACACACACACACACACACACACACACACACACACACACGTCCTAGAATTATGGTCACATGGTCATATGTTTCTCCTAGCTTTTCAAAAGTAAGATAGTTCAATTGAAATCAGGCCAACTTTTGTCATCACTTTCCTCTCATGACAGTGGAGATGTTAGTAGCAAGTGAAGACACATTTTGGGGGTTAGTGATATACGTATGTTTAGCTATTGACAGTCATCACAACATAGGACATGTCTATAACAACACTGCCACATTATGACACATAATACAGGAGCAGAGGTTGTGTCACCACATCAACTTGACACCTTCTTCACTCCTAATTTTATTTTTATATTTTCTACTTTTCCTAAAAGAAGGCTTCTAAAATTGGATTTATACCTGAAGGGAGTGAGGTGTAATCAAAATTTAAATTCAGGTCTGTTTGATTTCAAAACCAGCCCTTGTTATGGTTTAGAATTAAACAATTAATTAAAAAATTAATTATTAATTTCTATTATATTTTTATTATCTTTAGGTAGTTACAATACAACACAGCACTTTAGAAATACATTGCCATTCCCTGCCCCCCTTTTTTGTCAGTCGTAGAGCTTGAACTCTGGGCCTGGGCGCTGTCACTCAGCTCTTCAGCTCAAGGCTAGCACTCTACCACTTGAGCCACAGTGCCACTTCTGATTCTCTGGTGGTTTATTGAAAATAAGAATCTCACGGACTTTTGTGCCTGGGCTGGCTTTGACCCATGATCCTCAGATCTCAGCCTCCTCACTAATTAGGATTACAGGCATGAGCCACCAGGGCCTGGCAAGTGAAGCATCCTTTACTCATAATGGCTGTGAGCCAGTGACTGCAAGCAGACTCATACCCCCAAAAAACTTGCAGTGCCTAATGCAGCTAGCACAAAGTTTATGAAGGCAAAAGCCACATCAAGGCAGATGTCACATAGTATGGGAACTAGCAAAGTGTGTTTTACAGAAGCAAAGCAAGCTATCCAGGGGTAACAATCAGAGTCAATCAAGGGCCAGTTATCTAGGGGGAACAATAAGGGCTAAGCAAGGGCAAGTATTCTCTGGAACACATTTTTTTTCTGGAGCTAAACAACCCATGATACATCTGCAATTTAACAACTCACAACATAGCTGTAGTTCAAAGAGAGTCCTATGTCACCTCTACAGTCCTTGGACCTGGGTGAAAATTTCCTAACACCTATTAAGACACCAAGATGGTGCTGAGGACAGACAGTATTATTTAGACAAAGTATCCATATTTCACCATCTGATTGTTCTTGAAATATGGATACTAGTTCTAACTGGCAACATTTTTGACACCTTGTTGGATGAGAGACTTTCTAAAAATTCTTATAGGTGAATCCTGACCCCTACCCCTAGGTGATAGGCATGCCTGAATTGCTAGAGGCAGGGGCACGGACTTGGACAATAGGTTACTGGACCACCAGACCTGTACCATGAACTCATGAGACTCTTTGAACTCTCAAGTTCCTCATGACCCTGTCGCTGACCATGACCTTATTTAGGTCCCAATATCTCAGCATCATTTTGTGCCATGCCTCAAATCTCTTGGCCCTCCTCAAGTCACCATGGCATCCCTCTCAACTCTCCATTAGTGTTTATCTGTTTTGTTAAACTTGTTTTTCTGCTCTTTCTTTACTATCTACATGCCTCAGTGTTTTAAAACAGTACTAAGTATATTTGAGGCTGTCAGTTTCTTGGGTACATGTGTCCCTCACAGTAGCTGGTTTTCTAATAAAGACTCCTGATTGGACCTCTCAGACTGTGACTTCTCTCTATCTTGTGATCAAATTCCGGTATAACATTCTGAGGCTACTATTGTCTTTCCTAAGGAAGGGCTTTAAGTTGGTTCTTTTTGTTCCTAAGTGGGTTTTGGTTATCTCAAATGCATTAAATATTAAAACTATTTGACATTTTAAAAATTCACCCACATTTGTCATTTTCTTTTAAAAATATGTATTTTTATTGTAAAGATACAGTACAGAGGAGTTACAGTTACATGAGTAAGGTAATGAGTACATTTCTTATTGAACTTTGTTACCTCCTCCTTTGTTTTTCCCTAACTGTCTCTTGCCTCCCCATGTCCTCAACTCTCCCCCACCATAGGTGTAAAGTTAATTTTCAGCATAGTGTCTTGTACATCTCATTGTTACAATGGGCCAACATGTATCCTTATTTCTGCTTTTTGTTATTTTCCTTCCCCTCCCCAAATTAGAAAAATGTATATACAAGATGCAGGACACCAGAATCAAATGCAGTGAAAACGGAGGTTATACCATGGAAGAAGAACATACAAGAGAAATAAAAAAAATCACATAGTACATTATAAGTACATTAAAAACAACAGCAAGAAAGATAAAACCTCTTGTGTCCCTATCTTGGGATTTATCTTGGGATTCATTTCATTTAGCATCATCTTATATGGTCATATGCACATAGCTTTTATTTTTTTTTAATTTTTTTATTGTAAAGATACAGAGGGTTACAGTTACATGAGTGAGGTAATGAGTACACTTCCTCTTGAGCATTGTTACCCCCTCCATTGTTTTCCCCCTACCATCCCCTCCCTCCCTCCCTTCCCCAAGGCACATAGCTTTTAAATAGGGATACAGGTGGACCCATTGCAACAATGAGATGTACAAGTCGTTATGTCGAAAAATGAACTTTACAAGTTTGGTGTGGGGGGTGGGGGCTGGTAGCGGGGATGATTGGGTGGGGGCGTGGAGGGAGGATGGGAAGGGATGGGAAGGAGAAACTAAGGAGGAGGCTACAATGCTTGATAAGAAATGTACTCATTATCTTGCCCATGTAATTGTAACCCTTCTGTACAGTATTTTCACAATAAAAAATAAAATAAATAAATAAATAAAATGAAAAAAAGAGGTTGGTATAATTTGTGGAAGGGAAGGGGAAAAAGAAATCGTTTAAATAAAGATACAGGTGGATCCATTGCAACAATGAGATGTACCAGTCGTTATGTGGAAAAATGAACTTTAACTTTGGTGTGGGGGGAGGAGGATTGGGTGGGGGGTAGGGGGAAGATGGGAAGGAATGGGAAGGGGAAACAAAGGAGGAGGCTACAATGCTTGATAAGAAATGTGCTCATTAACTTGCCCATGTAATTGTAACCCTTCTGTACAGTATTTTCACAATAAAAAAAGAAAAAAAAAAGAAAGATAATTTTCCAAGGCACCTCTGATGCCACCTCTTCCTTTCTGACACCTTACTCTTTAGTTTTGTATTTTCTATTGCCCCTACTGCTTGCATTTCTCTCCTCTTCCTAGATTGTACTTTCTATCACTCATCTGAAATAATTAAGCAACTGTCAATGCCATCCACTAGAATGGAAGGTATAACTTGGACATGAAAGATGTCTATCTCTCCAATTCTAAATAGAGATTGAGGATTATTTGGGGAACTTCAAAAAAAGTTCCAAGTAACAAATTTCAGGTAACCTACCTGAAATATGTTTTAGTATCCCTGCCTTTTTTAAGTTTACATTTCAATGACATAAGCTAAATAATTAGAGGAGGAATGGGGCTGGTGTGCAGCTTCTTCTTTGAGGGAGATTGTTGCTGACTATCCAGCTAAAGCACAGAACACACTTAGAGGAGGAAGGTAGGGGTGACAATGGGAGCAACACTATCAGACATCCCATTCTCCAAAGGATAATTTTGTGTCTGCATCATTTTTGAGAGTTAATAACTGCAAGGCTATTCAAGATTCATCTGGTCTAGGGGTGACAACTTGTTGTCTGCTAATACTGATGAGTTTTCTTTCGTCTATATCATGGTCTTCATAAAAATTTTACCAGCACATAAATATTCTGAAGATCTATACTAATGCAAGCTGTGAGTCTTAAGAACCATTAGGATATTTGACAATTCAAATTTCATTATGGCAAATGTTGGCTCAATCTGATCATTTATATTTATTTGTTTAAGACAGTACTAGGGTTTGAACTGAAAGCCCATGCTTTTTTGCTTAAGGCTGGTGCTCTACCATTTGAGCCACAGCTACACTTTTGGGTTTTGGTGGTGAATAGGAGATAAGAATCTCACAGACTTTCCTACATGGGCTAGATCTTAGCCTCTTTATTTTTTGAAATTTATTTAATTTATTGTTATAGAGTTGAGGTACAGAGGGATTACAATTCTTTTTGGGGGGGGTCCGGTTGTGGGGCCTGAACTCTGGGCCTCAGCTCTTCAGCTCAAGGCTAGTGTTGTACCACTTCAGCCGCAGCACCACTTCCGGCTTTTTTCTTTTTGCTTATGTGGTGTTGAGGAATCGAACCCCGGGCCTCATGCAAGCAAGGCAAGCACTCTACCGCTGAGCCACCTTCCCATCCCAGGATTACAATTTCTTAAGTCCCCTATTCTGTACATTTCCTTTTTATCTATTTTTTAAAATTTAATTTTATTTTCAAGCTGATATACAGAGGGGTTATAGTTATATACATAAGATAGCGAGTACATTTCTTGTGGAACATTGTTACTCCCTCCCTCATTTTTCTCCCACTTTCCCTCCTCCACAAGGTCCCCTCCCCAAGTTGTAAAGTTTCTTTCCAACATACTGTCTTGTGAGTATCACTGTTGCATTGGCTATCATTTTGAGTAGCTAGGATTACAGGTGTGATCCACCAGCACCTAGCTTATGCTTCCCCTTTAAATGGAGGTATTCAATAGATATTGATGTCTAACCTTACAATTTCTCATTTACTTTTTTTTATTACAAATGTGATTTCCTAATCTCACAAGTGTTAAAATTGATGCTCCAAATTCATGTAGATAGGTATGTCATATTTTCATTTGTAGAGCTCTGTCTACATCCCACATTGTTTCCCAACACTATTTGACTCTAATCATTTGTAATATGCAGAAGCAATGACCTGAATACTACTAGAGACACAAAATTCAGGTAACACCTAACCATTATTACCTTTTAGACCTCCTTTTTAGTACAATGCAGTTTGCTCAGGAATTCTTGTCATTGGGCCAATCAATAGCTCTAACCTACTTGATTACCTAACTTGCAGTTGTGTCCCTACTATAAAACTCATTGTCTAATGCAGCAAGCACACAATCTTCATTTGTATTTCTTACAATCTTGCTCAAACCACATATGCTGAGGGTCAGGCCTTCTTCCTAGAGTTGTAATCACTTTTCTTTTAGTTTCTAATCAGCTAGGGGAAAATAAGAAGCTAAAACTGATTCTATAGTTTGTTGTCATATTGAAAATTCCTTTTCTCTGTATCTTTAAATATTTCTTGGTTGCACACTCCTTACTATCATTGCACAAGAAAATTCCAAGTGAACAGAGATTGCAAAAGTTCAAAGGCAGATGAATAAGCACATCAATGAGGACACTCACAGTGAGGCACACACACACAAGTCACTGCCATTGTTCCATCTCTATTCTCTCTAGCAGGCTGACTGTCCAAGGGAGCACTGGAATCATTGTTGGGTTGCCTTCAGCCTTGAAAACCCACTTTGCCTATGAACACTACAAGCAAAGCAATATTGTTTGTTAAAGAGTACAGGTACACAAGTACAGGAATATACCATAGCTAAAGACTTGTGCAGAAAAAACACATAACCAATAGCTAATCAGTAGAGGGATATAAAAGTGTGATTCCTTTGGTCTGGATAATCCCGATAAGTAAGTTTCCACATAGTTTTCCAGAGTTTGGCTGTGGCATAGCAGTGATCAATTATCTACAACAATAGTTGACTTGATAACAAACAAATCACTTGGCAGGGGCCCTCCCTCTTCTGAGTGCTTTCTTCCTTACCTACCCATGTTCTTTGCATCTGTAAGAAGTCTATTTGACTCAGAGATCTTTGACTCAGAGTTTGATTTGAAGGGTACTTCAACTAAGATAGAATCACTTAAGATTTCCAGAATGTCTTTTCTAATAGAGAACAGATACGTAAATAGTTACAAGAGTAAAGTCACAGAGGAACTTCAGGGAAAACAATTCCATTTGATCAAATTAGACATGGTGTCAAATTACAATGTGTCATTTGAAGTAAGTGGAGAATAGTCCTGATTAGATAAAATAGTACTAGCAGCTCAACTATTTCTGCCTTTGATTCTCATGAAAGTTGTATAAGTGCTTTTAAACATTTTATAGGGTGCTTTTTTTGGAGGGGGTCCGGTTGTGGGGCCTGAACTCTGGGCCTGGATGCTGTCCTTCAGCTCTTCAGCTCAAGGCTAGAGCTCTACCACTTGAGCCACAGCACCACTTCTGGCTTTTTTCTTTTTGCTTATGTGGTGCTGAGGAATCGAACCCAGGGCCTCATGCATGCAAGGCAAGCGCTCTACCACTGAGCCATCTTCCCAGCCCCTAGGGTGCTTTCTTATATTCTAATTTTTATAAATGAAGAAATGGGCATTTGGAGAAATAATTCAATCTGTATAAAGTTTTTCTACCTACAAATGGCAGGTTTAAGATTTAACCCCAGTAAATACCTCCTGATAGTCAGAGTTTTTATGGCATTAAAAGAAAATAGCCTTTCAAGTTTCAAGGCAGAGCTAGGTAAGCTTGAATTTTCTCTTGTATTAGCTGAACAGAAATTAACATCTAAATCTATTATCTCAACTGAAATGGAGATAATTAGTCTGAAGATCTTGGTATATGATTTTACTGAAATGTAACATATATATTTTGTTCAATGCTTGTCATTGAGTATTCATTAAAAAATGAGCAACCCTTTTGTGAGAATAACAACGATCATTGTGAGCATGTGAAAACTTCATGTGTTACATCTAAAAATCAGTCTTCTCAGCCTCTGATGGGGTAGTTTAGTTCTGGAGAATAATTTTAAATGATGGAAAATGAGGTCGCCATACAAACTTAGAAACCAGTATTTAGACATTTATATCAGTTTCAAGTAGTTGACTATGTTCTGCAGAAACAAACCATCAAGGATTTTAAGCAGGGATGAAGAAGGCATGTTAGTCATGCATTTTGGGATTAAGTAGAATGGAGGTGACATAAGATGGCAACCTAGAATCATTAAGAATGAAAGATTAGCCGGGCGCTGGTGGCTCACGCCTGTAATCCTAGCTACTCAGGAGGCTGAGATCTGAGGATCGTGGTTCAAAGCCAGCCCGGGCAAGAAAGTCTGTGAGACTCCTATCTCCAATAAACCACCAGAAAACTGGAAGTGGCGCTGTAGCTCAAGTGGTAGAGCGCTCGCCTTGAGCTGAAGAGCGGAGGGACGGTGCCCAGGCCCAGAGTTCAAGCCCCACGACCGACAAAAAAAGAAAAAAAAAGAAAGATGAGAGGCCTGCAGATTTTTCAGGAAGCCTTTGGGTCCTGATGTAGAATTTTACCCATTCTTATTGTTTTCTAACATTTGCAATTATACACAAAAATGATTAAATGTGAGTGAAATCAGAGATGTGTGTGTGTGAGAGATAGAGAGATGAGAAGAGAGAGCAGGAGGTAAAGAGGGAGAAAGGCAGGAAGAGAGAAAAGGAAAGGTAGGAGGGAGAAAGAGAAAAAGAAAAAGAGAGAAACAGAGAGAGAAAGGGAGGGAGGGAGAGAGGGAGGGAGGGAGGGAGGGAGGGAGAAAGGGAGGCAGGAAGGAAGGAAGGAAGGAAGGGGTAAAAGAGAGGAAGAAGGAAGGAAAGAGAAAGGAAGGAAGAAAGAAAAACAGGAAATAGTTTGGCTGAACTATCATAAAAAGGAATAAATAATCACCAAAAACTTTAAAAGCATTCCAGGAATTCTAGTCAAGTCACATTATTTCCTCTGAGGGAATCCGTGTCTATGACAGCCAGTCTCCAAGATGCAATCTGATGATCAACATCGCCTGGAACTCATAATCTTAGGTAGCCAGGCCCCCTCCCACATCAAATCAATACTATAGATATGTGACTAATAAAATACCAATGGAAAAGGTAGTCTGTGAACAGTTTTCATCTTGATTTCCTAAATCACTCAACCATGTGTACACCCAAGCAGCTCCATGCAAAAGTTATACTAGAGAGAAACAGGTTTCAAGTAGACAATCCAAGCCAGCTTGTCCTTCCTTCAGATGACTAATCCAGGTTGACTTCAGACTGCACTGCATGAGAGACTGAGCAAGGACAGACCAACCTAGCCCTTTGGACTTCTTGATCCACAGAAACTATGAGAATGTATAAGGTAATGATTGCTGTTTAAAGCTAAAAAGTTTGGGAATAAATTATATGCAGCAAAAACTAAAGCACTAATATTTTTTGAGTCTATCTTATATGCCAGGAATTCTATAGGTAATTTTATACTGCCCTAGAAATTCTAAGATTTTTCAATACTAGATATTGAAATGTTGTTCATTTCTATGCCTACTATTTTGATACAGAGAGAGAGAGAGAGAGAGAGAGAGAGAGAGAGAGAGAGAGAGAGAGAGAGAGAGAGAGAGAGAGAGAGATGACCACTTAACAGAATTCTGAAACGTTAAAGACAATCCATTATGTGGAAAGAAAGGAACCTTACTTCATTGTTGGTGGGAATGTAAACTTGTTCAACCACTTTGGAAAGCAGTATGGAGGTTCCTCAAAAGACTTCACATAGAACTCCCCTATGACCCAGCAATCCCACTTTTGGGCATTTACACAAATGTTTACAAACAAGACCACACTAAAGCTACCAGCACAACAATGTTTATTGCAGCATTATTTACCATAGCTAAGATATGGAACCAACCCAGATGCCCCTCAGTAGATGAATGGATCAAGAAAATGTGGTATATATACACAATGGAATTCTATGCCTCCATCAGAAAGATGACATTGCCCCATTTGTTAGGAAATGGAAAAACTTGGAAAAAATTATATTAAGTGAAGTAAGCCAGGTCCAAAGAAACATAGGTCCCATGGTTTCCCTTATTTGCAATATCTAGTATATGCATGAGTCAAGCGGAAAAGGTCAGATAATGTGATGTCAGGAAAATGAACCCTTAGATATGTATTTTAATGTTTTTTTTCTTTCATGCATGTGTCTCTAACGCATTTATAAGATTATCTCTTTGTTGCTTTGTATGTCCCTCCCCCACAGTATAACCCCTGGTTTCACTATATTTGATGTCAGTATAACTTGAGGAGGAGATGGGGATAAACCAGTTGTTTAAGATTACAGGTGGACCTGTTGCAACAATGAGAAGTACAAGTTGTCATGTCCAAAATGAGCTTTACAATGTCAGTGCGGGGTGGGATGGGGGGGAAGGAGAAGAATTGGGATTGGGGGGAGGGGGGAGGCTGGGAAGGGACGTGAAGGGTAAACAAAAGGAGGAGGCTGCAATGCTTGGTAAGAAATGTACACATTATCCTGCCCATGTAATTGTAACCCCTCTGTACAGTATGTTCACAAATAAAATAAAATAAAAAAAAAGACAATCCATTATAAGTGACAATGGTCTTTAAGCTATTTTATTCTAGTCTAGGGTTTCTTTAAGCTGTGATTAAAGAAACAGCTTGGGGAGAATCTGGGATGCAGAAATGGATGGATAAAATGCAATAGCAAAGATGCTACAAAATACTACCTCTTAAAGCGTGAGCTAGGATGGAAAGAATGGGCTAAGTCTAGGAAAAGAGGAAAAAATTTGAGCAAAAAGAAAGAAAGAAAGAAAAGGAGAAATGAGAATTAATGAGAAATGTGAAGCAACATGGATTTTCTCTGAAAGGCACCTGAGACTTAGTGCCAATGAGTAATTCACTACTGATAGTACTCAAATATCCAGCTCCATTTTGTAAAGCTTTGGAATACTCAGAAGTCACTGCTGTGGTGGGTACATTAATCAAGAAAGAAAAAAAGACAACAATGAATCAGTTAATACCTTGACAAGAACTAAAGTTTATATGTCTGTTCCAAAGGAAGTTTACCACATTTAGGAGTTGAGCTTTTCTTCAAATTTTAGGTAAAATGATCTTCCCAGGCTTTCTTTACCAAAAATTCTCATTCATGTTACTTATAAAGCTCCAGGGGTTCATAAATATTCACATTTATAAATTGAGTGCTGATAGAGTGATAGAATTTCATGCATGAGTCAACACCTTAGAATTTATTTTCATAATCTTCAATTTGTAAACCCAAGAACAGTTTGTTTTCTCATTTGCAGAGTGTGACTTTGGAACTGTGATTGATTAATTCCTTATATGAGAATCTTGGTTTAGAACCGGTAACAAAAGTATTTGTAGCATTAAAATGGAAATTATAGGATTGAAAAATAAAACTTTCTTGTATAGAGAATTATACTGTGACCTATGATTATGTCTCTGAATAAAACCTTTGTTTAAAAGGGGGGGGGGATTGTCTGTCTTTAGTCAGTAGGCATGTAAGATAAAGCTATCATCTGAAAATGTGTTTATGAGAGAACACCAAGGTGAGGATATATTTTGTCTTTTTTGAAGACTAGTCATTATTCATTTTTCAAAGAGCTATCTTTATGCCAACAGAATAAAAATGATCATTTGTGTCCTGATTTCCAAACAATTTATTTGAAAGGTATTTATTGTGGGATACCTTTTGGAAAAAATGATTGTGAACCTTGGAATTAACATAATGAATGTACTTTATCTTCATTTCCCTTTTAATAAATGCCCACAGTTCTAAATTTCATTGTTAACTAAAAAAAGTTACCAGTACACAAATCCCTGGCTCTGACAAAACATTCAGTCAGGGCAGTTATGTAAGACATAATACCAGTGGAAGCAAAATTTTCCCAATGGGAATTATTGTTGAAACTGTACATATAGAGTGAGAAAAATATAAAACTATGAAGTTTAAAATTCTCACCACAATGGAAAGTTGGTAACAGAACTAATAGGAACTTTAATTTCTAATCAGTCTAACCTGCTGTATTTGGTAAGGTGATGTAGTTAATAAAAGAAATTCCCAGATCTGGGAAAGTGGCTTAGAGGTAGCATTCTTGCCTTGCATGCATGAAGCCCTGGGTTTGATTCCTCAGTATCATATAAACAGAAAAATTCAGACATGGCACTGTGGCTTAAGTGATAGAGCACTAGCCTTGAGCAGAAGGAGCTCAGAAACAGTGCCCAGTCCCTGAATAAACACTAAAATAACAAAAAAAAAATTCCCATATCTCAGAGGGTCCATTTGAGAGAAATTTTCCTTCACTGTGGTCAAAGACTGATTGAAAAATAACTTCCTACAAAATGATTCAAAGATTCATATTCTTTCATCCTGTAGCTTTAACAACTTCATTAAGTTTTTTTCAAGAACATTACTTTCATTTTTGTCAAACTTGAAGGGAAAGGGACAGAGACAACTACACAAGGTACCTGTTATGGACTGGCCCTAAAGGACTATGCATTTTCTTTGCTCTCATTCTGTTGACTGGAGTCACGCTGCAGTAACTTTAAGATACTGTCAGCAATAAATTCAGTCTAGCTGGATGCCTAGAAAGAACAGAAAAAGTCAATATCAACAGCTAGAATTTTCTACCATAATAGCCAAATGCTTTATACGTTTTAATGTCAATCTGATATCTAAAAGAAAATGTCAATTTTCAATATTTAGGAAGAATAAACTAAAATATAACTTTTCATTTCCTTTTTTTTTCAGTACTGCAATTTGAGCTCATGGTTTTGCCCTGCAAGTGTTGTACCAATTAAGCCATTCACCAAGTTGTTTTTGTTTCAGTTATTTTTCTAAAGAGATCCTCTGGACTATGACTGGACTATTCTAGTCCACAGCCGTCTTGTTTCTTTCCAATTTAAACTTGGCATGGGCCATTACACCCAGTTTTTATTGGTTGAGATGGAGTCTCTCCAACTTTTTACCCAGGCTGACCTTGAACCACAGCCCACCCAATATTAATCTCCTCAGTAGATTGGATTACAGGCATGAGACACCAGGCTTCTCCTCCATCATTAATTTTTCTAAGATCTCAAATTTGTCATTTTACAGTTCAGGGAAACAAAAATAACCATGTTGCTTAGGCTTTGTGCTATATAAGCAATTCAAAAGCTATATGTATTTTTGTTTAATTTTGGCTTTGACATATGAACCTGAAATCTTTACCTTTAAACAGTTCAGTTATTCTATTTTGTCATTATTCACCTAAGTAGAAATCAAAAAGGGGTTTATGTTGCCAAATTACCACACCATGTGGCCTAAAGCTCGTCCCTCAATCATGACAGTGCCAAAACATGACAGGCTCATTTTCTTGTCCCTGTCTTTAAAAATATACTTGTAGTTTCTCTTCCCCTCAAATATCTCAAAATAAATCTCTGTGCTATAATTAAAAGAAGCAGTATACTCTAGTAATGGGAATCATGGGAGTGTTCTTGATTCAATTTGTTTCTCAGCTCAAGTTTACCACAAGAGCTGTTTTTGGTACAGGGATTCTCAAGGGAAATCAAGAGAACATAATCTTGCTGAGAATTTCCAGGACAAGTGCAAGGTGGAGGCTATGACATGGCTATGCCACCTGCAATTTCCAGAGCAGCTTTTGGCCCCTAAACTGGAAACATCTGTTAATTACACCCCTGCCCCTTTCATCTAATTTCAACTCAGTCATCAAAGAAGTTAAACTGGGAATGCTCTATTTCATGAAGGTGTTAGTATTGCTGTAATTTGTTGAGAAATGAAAGAATATTCATTACATATTATGTTAAATGGTTGTCTACTGAGTGACCTGAATAACAGAAGGTGGTCTTTGAATTCACCCTGTTTATAAGATTTTTTTTTCCTTAGGATTGCTGCTGAGCAATCCTAAGCAAACATATAGCAATTTGCTTTACATTAGGACGCTTTCGTATTTCTTTAACTATCCCACATTTTATTGGCAATAAAGGAATTTTCAAAAAAGGATCAAGTTAAAAGTATCATATTAATCAGTTTTCTAATTTTCCAAGTTCTATTCTTATTCTTACCTATAAAAGATAGTTAATGTTTTCCTATTGATATTGATATTGCATTCACAAGGTAATGAATACATTAATTATCAAGCATTGTTGCCTTCTCCTTTGTTTCCCCTTACCATCCCTGCCCTCCCATCCCCCACCACTTGTAAAGTTCGTTGTTTTTTTTTTTAATTTAATTTTATTTTATTTGTGAACATACTGTACAGAGCAGTTACAATTACATGGGCAGGATAATGCGTACATTTCTTACCAAGCATTGCAGCCTCCTCCTTTGTTTACCCTTCATATCCCTTCCCAGCCTCCCCCCTCCCCCCCCAATCCCAATCCTTCTCCTTTCCCCCCTTCCCCCCCCCCCCCCCCGCACCGACGTTGTAAAGCTCGTTTTGGACATGACAACTTGTACTTCTCATTGTTGCAACAGGTCCACCTGTATCCTTAAACAACTGGTAAAGTTCGTTTTTTGATTTAACATCTTGTACATCTTATTGAGTGTTCATTTTAAACAGTAATCAATAAATGTTTATTAACAAATATTTATTGAGGTGCTGCTATATGCTAGCTTTGGTCTTAAGATCTAGATGACAATCAAAAGAAGTCATAAATTCTACTTTAAGAAGCTTACATTCTAAGATGGAGAAAGACAGTAAGATGTGAAAATACAGAGAAGGAGATAATTGTGGAGAGTTAAGACTTTGAACTATGGCTGGGGACTGGGGACTAATGCCTGTAATCCTAGCTATTCAAAAGGCTGAGATCTGAGGATCATGGTTTGAAGCCAACCCAGGCAGGAAAATCCATGAAACTCCTATATCTAATTGAACACCAAAAAACTGGAAGTGAGACTGTAGCTCAAATGATAGCAAGCCAGTTTTGAGTACAAAAGCTCCCAGGCCCTGAGTTCTTATCCCAGTACCCACAAAAAAAAAAAAAACTACTGTAAATTCACAGCTGGGTAGAGACCCAGGGAAAGAGTGGTCCAAGCAGGAAAACTATGATTGCAAACACTGAAGGTTTTGTTTGTTGGTGGAATGTCACAAAGGTGACTATGACCAAAACAAGGTGAGGGAATGGACAGGTGAAACAATAAGGTTAGAGAAGTCAATAGAGAACACAGAAAGATAATGCAAAAAGGCCTAGTTATAAGCATTATGCTCACCTTTGGTCCTCAGCTCCTCCCAGACCTGAGCTCCTCACAGCCCTGGAGTTCTCGCCATACACCTGGCATTTCCCTCTCTCTGCCAGGACCCACCTGAGCTCCCACCTACCTCACTTCCTGCCCCAGACCCTCCTGCTACCTGCTTATGGACAGGTGCCATGTGCTCCTCTTGGGGGAAATATGGCTTCTCTAATAAACCTTGTAATAACCTTTCTCCTGTGCCTGCTTGCCTCCACGTGGTCCCCTGGGATGTATGTGAAAATCCTTCATTGGTTGCCTTTCAATAGTGAAAGGAGCTTTGGCACTTTAAAAGTCAAGAGGAACAAAGTCTAGGTGAACAGATGAGGGGTGGTGTTAAAAGCTGCTCAGATTCAAGGTACATTTGAAGGTAGAAGTTAAAGGGCAGAGGTTAAAATGTGGAATCTAGGGCAACTCCAAAGCACCCAGGGTACTATGGTATCATTTGTTGTATTAGAGATGATTTGATGATATTTATTCATTCAAACATTTATTAAGTGATTATTTTGTGTCAGACACTATAATCAACCTGTAGTTAGAGATAACCCTCCAAAGAATTCTAATCTAAGCAAGGCATTCTGAGGGCTGGCATTAGGCAGAGGAAGAACGATGTAGAGGAAATGACAAATTTAAGAAGTATGTGGGAGTCGGAGTTGGCAGGATGTGGTGCCTCATGTTGAGAGTGAGAACGATTCTAGGAGCACTTTAAAATTTCTGATGCAAGTGATAGATGGAATTGCTATTAACAAAGACATGGAATGTGTAACAGGAAATTAGTTTGTGGAGAGATGTTAATATAGACCTGTAGATTTGCATGATATCAGTGCCACTGATTTACCAACTTTAAAGTTTCCTCATAAACCTCTCTCTTAATTGCATATGCAAATCTCAAAGACGATGACAAGAGACATTATTTCATTTGGAGTTAATAAATGGTGACTTTCGAATTCTTAAAAAGTAAGAAAAGAAATTGGTTTGTGGAGAAAGTTATCATAACACCAGTAATGGCAGATCCTGAGTGAGTACTTACTGCTTCCGGTGTAATAGGCACTCTTCTTACTACTTAACATAAACAACCTCATTTCATAATTAAGACATTTATACTGATGGCACTGTTATTGTCCCTGTTCTTGCATAAGCATTGCCTGGAACTTGGAGAAGTAACTTACTCAATGTCAACATATTCAGGGGCCGGGTGCTGGTGGCTCACGCCTGTAATCCTAGCTACTCAGGAGGCTGAGATCTGAGGATCGTGGTTCAAAGCCAGCCCGGGCAGGAGATACCGTGAGACTCCTATCTCCAATAAACCACCAGAAAACCGGAAGTGGCGCTGTAGCTCAAGTGGTAGAGCGCTCGCCTTGAGCTGAAGAGCTGAGGGACAGCGTCCAGGCCCAGAGTTCAAGCCCCACGGCCGACAAAAAAAAAAAAAAAAAACATATTCAGGGATTAGGAGTGGTAGGCCTTGAATGTTTTCCTTATGCCAATGTTTGTAGCAGTTGGGTTTCAGAAGATTTGTGAATTTGGACTCTGAAGCATAGATACAAGCTGGAGACAAATATTTGAAAATCATCAGCATAAAAATGATGCTCTGACTGCATGCCATCAATGGCTGCCTTCTTCCTATCTCACTGTTGTGCCACTCCTATTGTATGACCTGGGATCATTTTCCATGTAAGCTATTTGCATTTGAATCCATGTTCTAGAGTCTGCTTCTGAGGAGCCAGACCTCAGATAGAAACTGATGAAAAGGTAATAGAGGATGAGGAATAAAGGACACTAAATGTTTTCTTAGGACTTAGTTAAGAAAGTAGGGAAATACACAGGAGAATAATATCACAAGAGAATTCAGGACTACTTTTTAAGAAGGGAAAGAATTAACAGAAAGGGAAACACTGAAGAGGTCCTGGAAAATAATTTTCTCAAGAGTTTAGCAAACCAAAGGCAGCAGTAGAAAACAAAAATAGTACTAACATAGAGGGGGAAAATCCAAGAGTCTAGGGAAGGACAATAGTGGCCAGAAAGGCATGAACAGGTCAGACAGTCTTAATTCATCTAAGGTTTGGCTGACTTGATCAAAGATCACTTGAATAAGATTAGACCTCCTAACTATCTCTGATTTACCTTTTCAAATTCTCTACACTTAATTTGATCTACCACTGCTTTGATCTTGAGACTTCACCAATAACTTTTCTGTCTTCCTTTTCATTAAACTTAAGGAAATTATGAAGTTACTCATTTGAAGAATCTTTAAAACTAGAAATATATTTTATACAAGAAACTGAGTCCCTGATCCTCAGCACTACATAAGCAAAAAGAAAAAAGCCAGAAGTGTCTCTGTGGCTCAATTGGTAGAGCGCTAGCATTGAGCTGAAGAGCTGAGGGACAGTGCCCAGGCTCAGAGTTCAGGCCCCAAGACTGGACCTCCCCCCCACCAAAAAAAGAACCTGAGTCCCTGAGGAGATCTCACTTTTCATGTTTGTGAAATCGTGGTAGGAAACCAAGAGACGGTCTTTTCTACATTTAGGAACAAGCAAAAGCAAAGAGGTTATCTGTAAAAAGTGTGTGGCTTGATATCAGAAACCCATTTTGAACTCATAACCATTGTGACATCACAATCACTTTGTGACATCACATTGTCATTGTGATATCACTAAACCATGTGGCATCAAAAACCTGTCCTGTACTCATAAATTTTGCAACATGCATCCGTTTTGGCATCTTAGGCCCTTTATGAGCTAATATTCTGGTATTAGCCTCATAATATTTCAAATATGACATGTGATATCAAAAATCCACTGTGACATCTTGAACATTATGACATCACACTGCCAGATATCATGACCATTGTGTTACATTATGAAAATAGAAACCAGTTAGGACTTGAGAACATTTGAGACAACACATACCGTTGGAGACACCACAGTACCTTTGTGAACACATATACTCATTGTGAATTAAAGAAAATTGAGACCCATCATGCCATTGTGACAGCACCAACCCTTTGTGTCATTACAATCCTATTATGACCAGTATGGCCTCACCAATTAATTGTGACATCAAATCGTTATTATAACATGATATTTTGACATCACACTGCCATTGTGATATCACTGTTCAGTTGTCTTTTTACATAGTTTGACCTCATAATATATATACAATGGAATTCTATACCTCCATCAGAAAGAATGACTCGGCCCCATTTGTTATGAAATGGAAAGGCTTGGAATAATTTATATTAAGGGATGTAAGACAGGCCCAAATAAACAGAGATCCCATGGTTTCCGTTATTGCAATTACTAGTATTTGTCTAGAACAAGCAGAAAAGGTACATATGACCACATAAGATGTACATATGACCATATAAGATGATACTAGCGAAGTGAACCCCAAGATAAGGACACAAGTGGTTTTATCTTCCTTGCTATTGTTTTTAATGTATTTATAGTGTGCTGATAGTTTCTTATGAATATTTTACCCCATGGAATATCTACTGTTGTCAATGTTTTTAGTGCCCTGCGTCTTGTATATACATTTTTCTAGTTTGGGAAGGGAAAGGGAAATGACAAAATGCTTAAATGAGGATACAAGTTGACCCATTGTAACAATGATATGTATAAGACACTATGTAGAAAACGAACTTAGGGGAGATGGAAGAGTTGAGGAGGTGGGGAGGGAAGGGATTGTAGGAGAAAAACAAAGGGGGTGGTAACAATGTTCAATAAGAAATATATTCATTAACTTACTCATGTAATAATGATCCCTCTATAGAGTATCTTTACAATAAAAATATATACAATAAAAGAAAATACTAAACAATAATTTATATAATTTCTAACTCTATTAAAATAATATAAAAAAACCATCAACGTGATCTCTCAGGGAAAGGAGGTAGGGGCTGATCATTGCTGCCTCTACTACATGGGCTTAGTAAAAGGTCACCTGAAACAGTAGCCAGCACTTCTCACTTCCTCTTACCTGGTAAGATGGGGACTTGCCTGTCCCCTTACTGGCAGTAAGCCTTTCCTTTGTTCTTCCAAAAAAATGAGATTCCACCTCACCCCTGTTAGAATGGCTACAATCAAGAAATCTGGTGGCTGGGAAGGTGGCTCAGTGGTAGAGTGTTTGCCTTGCATGCATGAGGCCCTGAGTTCAATTCCTCAGCATCACATAAGCACAAAAAGTTGGAAGTGGTTCTGTGGTTCAAATGGTAGAGCGCTAGCCTTCAGCTGAAGACTTGAGGGACAGCACCCAGTCCAATAGTTCAGGCCACATGACCAACAAAATAAAAAAAAATCTAATAATAACAGATGCTGTTGGGAATGTGTCCAAAAGGGAACTGTACTTCTTTGTTGCTGGGAGTGGAAACTTCATACTGGAAAGCAGTAAGAAGATCCCTCAACAGATCCACATAGAGCTCCCCTTTGACCCAGCATCCCACTTTTGAGCATTTACCCAAAGAATCAGAAACAAGGCCATAAGAAATCTACCAACACAACTATGTTTTATCGCAGCATTAATGACCATAGTTAATATATACAACCAACCCAGCTGCCCCTCTATAGATGAATTATTAAAGAAAATGTCACAAAGCTACAATTATATCTGTATTTTGACATCACATTGTCATTGTGATATCCTAGAAACATTGTGAATGCTTATTCTGTAATTCCATTCTGTCTCAAATGTGGCATGTTGGTTGATGTCAGAAATGCATTGTGACCCCATTAGCTTTGTGACATCACAATCCCTTTGTAATATCACATTGTTATTGTGATATCATTAACCCACTCTGACATCACAAATTGGTCCTGTCCTCATAATTTTTGTGTCATGCATTCATTGTGGTATCAGGAATTTTGTGAACTCATAATCTGTGTTTGACCTCATGATACTTCAAGTATGAAATGTGATATCAGAAATCAACAGTGACCTCAGACCACAGAGACATCACACTGCCAGATATCCTGACATTGTATCACATTGTGACATCACAAACCTTTTAGGACGTCACATTTGTCACAACATATGCCTTTGGAGACATCACAGTCCCTTTGTGAACTCATATACTCAATCTGAGTTAAAGACAATTGATATCCCAAATGTAATTGTGATATTTCCAGAAAATTGTGATATACACCTATTTTAACCTCATCAATATTATGGCACCATCAACTAAATGTGACATCAAAACATTATTATGTCTTGATATAGTGACATCACATTGTGTTGTAATACCACTGTCCTATCTTTTTCCAAAAACGTATAATAGGACCTCATAACATTTTAGTAAATTCATGACCCTTTGGACCTGAAGCGCCTACAGTGTGTACTCATTGTGAACTAGTAGCAATTGAATTTTGACATGTGAGTGTGATATTATAATCGTTGTGACATCACAAACCAAAAGTAACCTCATCACCATTGTGACATAACAAACCAATTGGGACATGACATTGCCATTGTGACATCACAATCACATTGTGAAATGACAAATCTATTATGACTTGTTAGCATCTTTAAAAAATAAACACATGGGGGCTGGGAAGGTGGCTCAGTGGTAGAGCACTTGCCTTGCATGCTCGAGGCCCTGGGTTCAATTCCTCAGCCCCACATAAGCAAAAATAAAAAAAAAAAAAAAAGCCGGAAGTGGCTCTGTGGTTCAAGTGGTAGAGTGCTAGCCTTGAGCTAAAGAGCTGAGGGACAGCGCCCAGGCCCAGAGTTCAGGCCCCAGGACCGGACCAAAAAAAAAAAAAAAAAAAAAAAAAAAATAAACACATGGTCTTTGTGATATCCCACTTCCTTTGTGTACCCGTATCCTCATTGTGAACTAACAGTTGAGATGTGCACATGAAAATGTAACATCACACACCCCTTGGGACATCAGGTCGATTGTCATCCCATTGTCTTTATGACACAAACTAATTGTGACATCACCAATCTACAATGACATCATAGCCATTTGACATCACTTTGTCATTGTGGTGTCCTAGACACATTGTGAATTCCTATTCTGTGACTTCAATCTATTTCAAAAGTGGCATGAATTTTGACATCAGAAACCCATTGTCACTTCATATCCAGTGTGACATCACATTGCCATTGTGATAACACTAATCCACTGTGACATCACAAATCTATCCTGTTCTCATATATATTTGACCTGCTGCCATTGTTATATCTTAAACCTCTGTTAGCTCATAATCAGTTTTTTGACCTCATTATATGTCAAGTATGACATGATATCAGAAACTGTGACATTATGACCATTGTGACATCACACTGCTAGGTGTCATGAGTATAGTGTCACATGGTGACATCCCACACCTGTAAGGACTTCATCACTTTTATGAAAGCACATGCCTTTGGAGACTTCAAAGTCTCTTTTTGAACTCATATACTCATTGTGAATTAATGTAAATGAGGTCTGCCATTCCATTGTGACATCACCAACTGATTGTGATTTCACAAACATTGTTACACCACCAGTATGGCATAACCAATTGTGATATCAAAACATTATTATGGCATGATATTGTGACATCACATTGCCATTGTGATATCGCTGTCCCATTGGGTTTTCACAAACCAATTATGACTTCACAATAATTTAGAAAATGTATTGCCTTTGGGATTTCAAGATTTAGCTGTGTACTCCTATCCTCCTTGTGAACTACTAGCATTTGAATTTGGGTGTGATTGGGATATTACGAACCCATTGTAACATCAATAATCCATTGTGACTTCACAAGCACTGTGGAATCACAAACCCATTGTGATATCACGTTGCCATTGTTATATCACTAAAGTACTGTGACATCACAAACCTGTTAGGACTGCAGAATATTTGTGACAACACATGCCTTTGGAGATATCACAGTTCCCTTGTGATTTCATATACTCATTAAAACAATGAAAATTGAGATCCGGCATGCCATAGTGACATCACCAACCCATTGTGACATCACAAAACCATTGTAACTTCATCACCAGTATGGCATCACCACCCAATTGTGACATCAAAACATTGTTAAGCCATGATATTTTGACATCACATTGCCATTGTGATATCACTGTCCCATTGAGTTTTCACAATTTGATTATGACCTCATAACATTTTAGAAAATTCATGACCTTTGGGATTTCAAGTTCCTCATTAACGCCTATCCTCATAGTGAAATAGTAGCAATTGATATTGGACATATTGTGATATTAAAAACTCTTTTTGATATCACAAACCCAAGTTACCTCATTACCTCTGTGACATCAAAAAACATTGTGACATCACATTGCTAATATGACATCATGATTACATTGTGACAAGCCAAACTTATTTTGACCTCTTAACACCTTTGAAAAAGCACATGGCGTTTGTAACATCACAATTGCTTTGTGTACCCATATCATCATGAACTCAGGACAATTGAGAACAGACATGCCATTGTAACATCACAAACCCTCTATGACATTATCACCAGTATGACATGACACTGTCATTATGACACCATCAGCTCATTGTAATATCACCAAACTACAATTACATCATAGCATTATGACATCAGATTGACATTGTGATGCCATAGATACATTGGCAGTGCCTATTCTGTGATTTCATTCTAATTCAAATGTGGCATGTGTGTTGATAGCGGAAACCTGTGACCTCATAACCTTTGTCATCATCAAAATCCCTTTGTGACATCATATTGCCATGGTGATATCACTAACCCACTTTGAGATCACCAACCTGTCTTGCCTCTGTAATTTTTTGCCATGCAGCCATTGTTATATCTGTGGCTCTTTGTGAGCTCATAATCTTTTTGTGATTTCAAAATATTTCAGGTGTGATGTGATATTACAAATCCACTGTGACATCATGACCACTGTGATATGATACTGCCAGACATGACTATTGTGTCACATTGTGAAATCTAATACCGTTTAGGAATTCAGAACATTTGTGACAACACATGCTGTTGTAGATATCACCATCCTTTTGTGATCTCATATATTCATTGTGAGTTAATGACAATTGTGATTTGGCATGCCATTGTGGCATTACCAACCCATTGTGACATCACAAAACTATTACCTCATCACTATTATTGAATCACCAAATAACTGTGACAAAAACATTATTATGATATGATAGTGTAACATCACATTGCCATTGTGATATAGTTATCCCATTGTGTTTTAAAAAACCTCGTATGACCTCATAACATTTTACAAAACTCAAGGGATTTGGAGCTTCAGGCTCCTTTGTGAACTTGTATCCTCATTTTGAACTAGAAGCAATTGAAATTGCAATGTTATTGTGAAACTAGAAACTAGTTGTGACATCACAATCCCATTCTGACTTCATCGACACTGTGACAGTCCAAAATTATTATGACATCTTAGCACCTTTGAAAAAATGGCCTTTGTGACATCACAGTTCCTTTCCTTTCTATACACATATCCTCATTGTGAACTAATGACAATTGAGATCAGAGATGCAATTGTAACACCACATACCCTTTGGGAAATCATCACCAGTGGTTCAACCCCTCATTGTGGTTTCAGAAAATATAATGACATCATAGCATTAAGACATCACATTGTCATTGTGACATCATAGACATGTCATGATCATTGATGTCACAATTAGTTGGTGATGCCATACTGGTTGTCAGGTCACAATAGGTTTGTGATGTCCCAATGGTTTGGTGAGTCACAATGGCATTCTTGATCTGAAATTGTTTTGTGATGTCACAGTGGTGATGAGGTCACAATGGGTTTCTGATGTCATAATGAGTTGTAATATCACAATATGTCCAATTTTAATTGCTAGTAGTTTACAGTTAGAATACACATTCACAGAAGGAGCTTGAAGTCCCAAACAGCAAGAATTTTCTAAAATGTTATAAGCTCATACTAGATTTTTGAAAACACAATGGGACAGTGATATCATGATGGCATAGTGATGTCACAATATCATTTCAAAATAATGTTTGATGTCACAATTAGTTGAGAATGCCACACTAGTATTAATGTCACAGTACTTTTGTGTTGTCTCAGTGGGTTGGTGATGTCAAAATGGAATGCTGGAACTCAATTCTCATTTGTTCAAAATGAGTATATGAGTTCACACAGGGACTGTGATGTCTCCAAAGTTATTTGCTGTCACAACAGTGATGAAGTACTAAGAGGTTGGTGGTGTCACAATGTGACATTATGGTCATGACATCTGGCAGTATGGTGACACAATGGTCATGTCACAGTGGATTTCTGATATCACATGTCATACCTTAAAAATTATGAGGTCGAAAACAATTTATGTGCTCACAAAGTGCCTCAGATATCAAAATGGTAACATGTTACAAAATTTATGAGGACAAAACATTTTTGTGAAGTCACAGTATGTTAGTAATATCATAATGGCAATGTGACATGACAAATGGATTGTGATGTCACAATGGCTATGAGATCACAATAGGTTTCTGATATGAACCCATAGGACATATTTGAAATATAAATAAATCCCAGAATAGGCATTCACAGTTTGTATATGATGCCACAATGACAATGTAATGTCATAATGCTATGATGTCATTGTCATATTGTGATGTCAAATTGAGCTTATGGTGTCATAATGACAATGATATGTCACACTGGAGAGTTTGTGATGTCACAATGTTATGTCTGGTCTCAATTGCCATTAGTTCACAATGAGGATATGGGTAGACAAAGGGACTGTGATGTTACAAAGCTCATATGTATTTTCAAAGTTTCTAAGAGGTCACAATATGTTTGAGATGTTACAATGTGATTGTGGTGTCACAATGGTAATGTGATTTCACAATTTTTTTTGATGTCACAGTGATGATGAGGTTGCAATGGGTTTGCGATGTCATGAGTTTGTAATCTCAAAATAACACCTCTAATTTCAATTGCTATTAGTTCACAATGAAGATACCATAATAACCAGCAGGGCCCCAATTATCCACTGGCCCAGTTAATCATCATGGCCCCCTGGCCTGGTCAAACTGAAGAGGGAGGAACATGCTAAGATGAAAGGAATAAGCAAAAACAGTGGTAACAAGTTTGCAAATGTGCAGACTGAACTTGTGAAAAATGATTACAGGCTCAAGCCTTCTGACTGCTTATATCTGGTTATGTCACCTGGTAAATTGCCCTAGGCCACTGCCTCAAACTATCTTGAAAACTAGTGGAGCCTCAGCCTGACAAGCATATGTAATATATGTAGAAAGTTGCCAGCATGTAAATGCTGAGGCATTTACATGGAGAGGGTGTATATGTGAAGAACCTCACTTGGTAAATTTGGGGAAGTGGACTTCACAGAAGGAAAACCTGGAAAGTATGGTTATTGGTATCTCTGACTACTAGTGGTCACGTTTTCAGGCAGGGTTAAGGCATTCCCCCCCAAAAATGAAACTGCTAATGTAACACCTAAAAATTACAGCATGAAAGAATTCCTAGCTTTGGCTTACCCTTAGCAGTGGGGACTGACAATGGCCTGGCCTTCACAGCCCAAGTTACTGAATTATTACCTAAGGCCCTAGGAATAAATGGGAAGTTACATTGTATTTATACACCTCAGAGGTCAGGGCAGGTAGAAAGAATGAATAAGACCGTAAAAGAAACATATTAATTACAGACACTGGCCATGACTGGGTAAGCTTCCTCTCCTTTGCTCTCCTTCAAGCAAGATGCATCCATTATGTTAAAGAACTCCCTTCAAAATAATTTATGATAGACCACCCCCTTTGGTTCCTAAACTTGGGAAAGCAATATTAAGAGAAATGTCTAACCACAAACTTGTCCAGTCCCTACAGGCTTTGCAACATGTTTTTTGAATATATATATATATATATATATATATATATATATATATAGTAAAAAATGTATGGTTACACTTACATGAGTAGGGTAACAAGTACATTTTGTAGCAAGCATTGCTACCTCCTCATTTGTTTTCCCCCTACCATCACTTTCCTCCACACCTCCCCAACTCCTCCCACCCCCACCCACCCCACATTGTAAAGGTCATTTTCAACATAGTGTCCTGTACATCTCATCATCACCATGGATGAGCCTGAATCCCCACTAAAGCGTTCTGCAATATCCCTTCTCCCTCCCAAATTATATATATATATATATATATATATATATATATATATATGTGTGTGTGTGTGTGTGTGTGTGTGTGTGTGTGTGTGTGTATATTACATATAATATATAATATAACATATGTAATATATTGCATATATTGTATGTAATATATGTAACAATGCAATAGGGTTCCCTTTTGACCACATCCCCTCCAGCATATGTTATTACTAGATTTCTTGATTATAGTCATTCTAGCTGGGGTGAGTTGGAATCTCAGCATTGTCTTGATGTGCATTTCTTTTATGACTAGAGAGGTTGAGCATTTCTTCATATGTCTATTAGCCATTCTTATTTCCTTTTCAGAGAATTCTTTCTTTATGTCTGTAGCCCATTTGTTAATCAGGCAGTTGTTTCGTTGAGGATTTGTTGTTGGGGGATTTAGTTTTTTGAGTTATATGTATATTTTAGATATGAGACCCTTGTCTGCTGTATGGCTAGTGAAGATCTTCTCCCAGTCCGTGGGCTTTCTTTTGATCTTGTCAGCTGTGTCCTTTGCCTTGCAGAAGCTCTGCAGTTTCAAGCAACCCCATTTGTCCAATCTTTCTTTGATTTGGTTTGTTTCTGGTTATCTATTTTAAAATGTAAGCCTGTGCCAAGGAGCATTAGGGATTTTCCTATTCCTTGCTGTAATGTTTTCAGGAAGTCTGCCTTTATTTTGAGGTCTTTGATCCATTTGGAGTTGATTCTGATGCAGAGTGATATACATGGATCTAGTTTTAGTTTTCTACAAGTGTTTAACCAATTTTGCCAGCACTATTTACTGAAAAGGCTATCTTTCTTCAATTCTATTTCTTTAGCTCCCTTGTCAAAGATTAGGTGGCTATAGTCTGTGGGTTCATTTCTTCAGTCCTATTCCATTTGTCCTCAGGTCTGTTCTTGTGCCAGTACCTAGCTGTTTGGATTACTGTGGCATCATAGTAGAGTTTGACATTTGGAACTGATATTCCTCCAGCACTGTTCTACTAAGGATTGTTTTTGCTATTTGGGGTCTTTTAGTATTCCATATAAATTTTTGGTTGCTTCTTGTATTTCACTGAAGATGTGGTTGTAATGTTGAAAGGTATTGCATTGAATTTGTAGATAGCCTTTGGCAGTATAGCCTTTTCACAATCTTCCTAATCCAAGAACATGGGAGGTTTTTCCAATTGCTTAGTTCTCCTTTAATTTCCTTTTTCAGGTTTTTAAAGTTTTCGTCATACAGGTCCTTTAACTCTTTTGTTAACTCCTAAGTATTTTATTTTTTGTGGGGCTATTACAAAAGGGGTTGCTTTCCTAATTTCAGCCTCGTTGTTCTCATTATTGGCATACAAGAATGGCATTGATTTCTGAGAGTTACTTATGTACCCTGTTACTTTGCCAAAGATTCCAATCACCTTATGTAACTTGGGAGTGGATTCCATGGGGTTTTAGAAATACAATATCATGTCATCTGCCGAGAGAGAGTTTTACTTTACCCTTCCCTATTTGGATCCCCTTTATGTCTGCATCTTTTCTTACTGCTGTAGCTAGGCATTCTAATACTAGGTTGAAGAGGAGTGGGAGTGTGCACACCTTGTCTTATTCCTGAATTTAGAAGAAATGGCTTTAACTTTTTGCCATTAAGTATAATTCTGGCTATAAGTTTGTTATATACAGCCTTTATTATATTAAGGAATGTTCCATGGATTCCTAGATTTTCCAGAGCCTTTATCATAAAGGAGTGTTGGATCTTGTGAAATGCTTTTTCTGCATCTATTGAGATAATCATAAGGTTCTTATCCTTTTTCTTGATGTGATGAATTATATTAATCTTTTTGCATATATTGAACTAGCTTTGCATCCCTGAAATGAATCCTGTTTGATCATGGTATATGATTTACTTGATGAGTTGTTGAAGTCTATTGGCCAAGAATTTGTGAAGAAGTTTTGCATCAATAATCATAGAAATGGTTCTATAGTTCTCCTTTGATGAGTCCCTGCCTGGTTTGGGGATGAGGGTTAGGCTGGCTTCATAAAAAGAGTGTGGTAATTAATTTTTTGCTTTCAATTTCATTGAAGAGATAGAGGAGTATTAGTGTGAGGTTTTCTTTGAAGGACTTGTAGAATTCAGCTCTAAATCCATCAGGTCCTGGGCTTCTCGTGGGTGGGAGGTCTTTTATTGCTGCTTCTATTTCAATGCTTGGTATGTGTCTGTTAAGTTGGTTTAAATCAGCTTGGTTTAGCTTGGGCATGTCAATATTTGCTAGAAATTTGTCCATATCTTTCAGATTCTCAAACTTATTAACAGAAAGGTTTGAGACATATCCCCTTAATATATTCTGAATCTTGGCTGTTTCTGTGGTGATGTTTCCATTCTCATCTCTGAGTTTGTCTGTTTGGGTGTGTTCTCTTTTTTCTCATAAGATTTGCTAAGGGTGTGTCAATATTATTAATTTTTTTTCAAGGACCCAATCTTTGTTTTGTTAATTTTTTAGTTTTCTCAGACTCATTCATTTAATTAACAAATAATGTTAATTATTTGTTTCCATCTACTGGATTGGGGGTAGTTTGTTGTTCTTTTTCAAAGAGCTTTAGGTTCCTAATTGAATTGTTGGTTTCAGGTCTTTCCAATTTGTTAATATAGGAACTCAGAGCTATAAACTTGCCTCTGAGTACTGCCTTTGCTGTACCCCAGAGGAGCTAATAGTTTCTGTGTTCATTTTTGTTAAATATCATGAACATTTGAATTTCCTTTCTAATCTCTTCCATGAACTACTGGTGGTTCGACAGGGTGTTTTTCAGCCTCCATGTATTATAGAACTTTCTTTGGTGGCTTTTGGTATTGAGTTCTAATTTTCTTCGCTTGTGGTCTGAGAGATTGCAGGGCATAATTTCAATGTTTCTGAATTTGGACAGATTTGCTTTGTGGCCTAGAATATGGTGTATTTTGGAGAATGTTCCATGTGTTGCTGAGAAGAAGGTGTAATCTGCTGCTGCTGTGTGAAATATTCAGTAAATGTCTGTTAAGTCTAGTTGCTCTATACAGATTTTGAGATCTTATGTTTCTCTGTTGAGTTTTTGCTGGGTTGATCTATCTAGTGGGGATAGTGGTTTGTTAAAATCTCCAACAATTAATGTTTTGGGGTCTATGTGAGATTTGAGGAAAAGTAGTGTTTCTTGGATAAATTTGGGTGCTCTATTATTTAGTGAGTAGACATTAGAATCATAATATCCTCCTGAAGGAGAGATCCCTTAATTAGTATGTAGTGATCTTCTTTATCAGTTCTCATTGATTTGAAGTGCATTTTCTGTGATATTAGGATTATAACTCCTGCCTGTTTATGTGGGCCATTTGCCTGATATATTTTATTCCAGCCTTTCAATTTCAGAATATGTTTATTTTGGGGGGCAAAGTGTGTATCTTGAAGACAGCAGATAGATCTTGCTTTTTTTTGATCCAACTGGACAATCTATGTCGCTTCATTGGAGAGTTAAGACCATTAATATTAAGGTTTAGGATTCAAAGGTGTTTGTTCTTACTTTTTATCCATAGTTAGGTGGAAAGCTGGGCCTTGGCTGTTCTTGTTGTGATTACATATTTCAGGCCATTCTTGCTTTTATGGTGTCCGCTGAGAAGTCTGAGGTGATTCTGATTGTGTTATCTTTATATGTGATGGTTCTCTTCTCCCTGACAGCTTTAAGTATTTTTCCTTTAGTGGCTATTGAGCCTGTACGGATTATAATGCGGTGGTGGGATGATCTGTTCTGGTGTGGTCTATTTGGGGTTCTAAAAGCTTCTTGTATTTTGATGGGTCTGTCCTTTTGTATATTTGGGAAGTTCTCTGCTAGGATTTTGCTGAATATATTTCCTAATCCATTGGCTTCCCTCTCCAGGCCCTCTTTATACCTATTATTCTTAAATTAGGCTTTCTGAATGTATCCTGTATTTCCTGCAGTGATCTGTCATACTTCTTAGTTTTATTATGAATAATTGTGTGCTCTGTCTCTATGGAGTCTAAACTGTCTTCAGCCTCCAATATTCTTTCTTCGGCCTCCTCCATTCTTCTTTGAAGACATTTTACTTCACTTTCTATAACCCTTCTTATTGCTGTTCTTTCTTTTTTTTTTTCAAGCAGTTAAAAATTTATTTTTATTAAATAGTAAGATTTACATATAAACATAAACATTGACACTATACAAAGAAAATACTGAACATATCTCTGTAAAATACTGAACATATCTCTGTTGTTTGGCACTTTATTTTTTTACATTCAAAAGTCAAATCTTGTCCTAAATGCCATTATAAGTGCCTATGTGTAGATGTATTTTCATTTAACAAGGGCATTCTTCCTCTTGGATAGTATTTATTCTCCTAAAAATTAAAATTTTATCTCTTTGTACTAGATTGTTTGCCTAGACATGCTAATCTTGACAGAAATGATTTATAATTTTGAAAATATAACTAAATTTCACAGAGCCCTTGAGGAAGCTTACAGGAGTTTGTATTAGAGAAATGGTGGTTGCATTTTAAAGGGGAAAAATGCTCAAGAGCAGACAATTCAGATATTAATTAACTGCATAATCTGAATTACAATATTAAGTCACAGATCAAGGAAATTTTTATATCTCGAATTATTGATTCTTCATAACAACCAAATAATTGGCATAATTCAAATTATTCCCTAATTATTTGTGCAACTGAGAAGAAAAAATAGATTTTGAACTTTGCCAAGCTCAACCAGGTATTATATACTATTGCTGGGAAACTCAGCCAAATTCCTGAGTGCTCACCACAAATTTCTGTTTTCTCCTTTCTGTAATAGTATAGTTTTTCAGCAACCTGAATAGATTTAGCAGGGTTTTTTTTTTTTGTTTACTTGTTTGTTTTTGTCAGGTGGGGCCCGAACTCTGGTCGAGGATGCTGTCCCTCAATCCTTCATCTCAAGGCTAGCGCTCTACCATTTGAGCCACAGTGTCACTTCTGGCTTATTCTGCTTATGTGGTGCTGAGGATTTGAACCCAGGGCCTCATGCATGCGAGGCAAGCACTCTACCACTGAGACATTTTTTTCAGCCCTGCAGGAAAATTATTTTGCAAATCAGTGCACTTAAATTTATTTTCTGTGTCTGCTGTACTTAGATGATAATTGTCATCAAGAGAGATACATAAAAATGTGCAGTTCCTGGGCAGGGGTGGTTCATGACCAGTTCTAGATGTACTGGAGGTTGAGATCTGAAGATCCCAATTGGAAGCCAGCACAGAGAAGACAAATCCTAGAGACCCTTATTCCAATCAAACACCAAAGTAAAGTGCTCAAATGGCAGAGTTGTAAATTAAGGGAAAAAAACTGGGAGAAAATGAGGAAAGAGGTGACACTGTTCAAAAAGAAATATACTCATTACTGACTTATGTGATTGTCATCCCTCTGTACAACAATAAAAATAACCACTCTAAATATAGCAGAAGGAAATGATGAGTAAGAATGTGAGGCTCTGATTTCAGTCCTTGGCACTGGCTCACAAACACGTGTACGCTTGCAAAAAGTTGCAGCTCCACAGTTCTTAGTATATTACCATAATTATGAACTCCTAGAGCAAGTAGCTCAGATGTTAGTCCTATCCTACACAAGTTCATGCCATTTATATTCTGAATTTTCTTAATATTGCTTGTCTATCCATCCCTTCTGAGTATAACTGCTATCATGTAGAGAGGCAGAATATCTTCTTTTTGATTGTAATTTACTGAACATATAAACCTACAATTATCTGTTCTCAGTGATTTTAGATTTTTGTAGTTTATTTTTTACATTTAAATTCAATTTTGAATTAGCATGTATTAATTCTATGAGAGGTTCTATTGTTATAATTTTCTAAATGTGCAAACATGGTTTGAAATAGCTTACCTTATCTCTTATATCCCTTGTCTTCCTTTTTTTAATGTTTACCTAATTGTCTTTTTTTATTTTTTTTATTGTGAAAATACTGTACAGAGGGGTACAATTACATGGGCAAGATAGTGAGTACATTTCTTATCAAGAATTGTAGCCTCCTCCTTTGTTTACCCTTCCCATCCTTTCCCCCACACCCAATCCTCCTCCCTCAAGTTGTAAAGTTCATTTTTGACATGACAACTTATACTTCTCATTGTTGCAACAGGACCACCTGTATCCTTATTTAAACGACTGGTTTTCCCCTTCCCCTCCACAAATTATACCGGCATCAAATACAGTGAAATCAGGGGTTATACTGTGGGGGAGGGACATACAAAGCAACAAAGAAGTAATCTTATAATTGTGTTAGAAAGAAATGCATGAAATAAAAAAAACATTTAAATTACATACCTTAGGGTTCATTTTCCTAACATCACCTTATCTGACCTTTTCTGCTTGACTCAGACATATACTAGATATTGCAAATAAGGGAAATCATGGGACCTATGTTTCTTTGGGCTTGGCTTACTTCACTTAATATAATTTTTTCCAAGTCTTTCCATTTCCTAACAAATGGGGCAATGTCATCCTTTCTGATGGAGGCATAGAATTCCATTGTGCATATATAACACATTTTCTTGATACATTCATCTACTGAGGGGCATCTGGGTTGGTTCCATATCTTAGCTATGGTAAATAATGCTGCAATAAACATAGTTGTGCTGGTAGCTTAAGTGTGGTCTTGTTTGTAAACATTTGTGTAAATGCCCAAAAGTGGGACTGCTGGGTCATAGGGGAACTCTATGTGGAGTCTTTTGAGGAACCTCCATACTACTTTCCAAAGTGGTTCAACAAGTTTACACTCCCACCAACAATGAAGTAAAGTACACTTCTGTCCACATCCCCTCCAGCATCTGTTGTTATTAGAGTTTTTGATTATATCCATTCTAACTGGGGTGAGGTGGTATCTCAATGTTGTTTTTATTTGCATTTCTTTTATGGCTAGGGAGGTTGAGCATTTCTTCATGTGTCTATTGGCCATCCTTCTTTCTTCTTCAGAGAAGTTTATCTTTAAGTCATTAGCCCACTTATTTATTGGGCAGTTTTTTCTTTGCAGATTTGTTGTTGGGGGATTTAATTTTTTGAGTTCCAAGTATATTTTAGATATGAGACCCTTGTCGGTTGTATGGCTAGTGAAGATCTTCTCCCAATCCGTGGACTTTCTATTGATCTTGCTAGCTATGTCCTTTGCCTTTCAGAAGCTCTGCAACTTAATGCAATCCCATTTGTCCAACCTTTCTTTGATTTGTTGTGTTTCCGGGTCTCTGTTCAGAAAATTTCGGCCTGCACCAAGGAGATCTAGGTTTTCTCCTATTCCATCCTGTAATGTTTTCAGAATGTCTGCTTTGACTCCGAGGTCTTTGATCCATTTGGAGTTGATTCTGGTGCAGGGTGATATATAAGGATCTAGCTTTAGTTTTCTACAAGTAGTTAACCAATTTTGCCAGCACCATTTACAGAAGAGGCTGTCTTTCTTCCATTCTATTTTTTTTAGCTCTCTTATCGAAGATTAGATGGCTATAGGTCTGCAAGTTCATTTCTGGGTTTTCAATTCTATTCCATTGGTTCTGTGGTCTGTTCTTGTGCCAGTACCAAGCTGTTTTGATTACTATGGCTTTATAGTAGAGTTTGAAATTTGGTATTGATATTCCTCCAGCAGTGTTCTTTCCATTGAGGAGCGTTTTTGCTATTCGTGGTCTTTTATTGTTCCATATGAATTTTTGATTGCCTCTTCTATTTCCTTGAAGAATGAGGTCGGAATTTTGATAGGTTTCACATTGAATTTGTAGATAGCCTTGGGAAGTATTGCCATTTTCACGATGTTAATCTTTCCAATCCAGGAGCATGGGAAGTTTTTCCATTTTCTAAGTTCTGTTTTGATTTCCTTTGTCAAGTTTTTAAAGTTTTCATCATAGAGGTCCTTCACTTCTTGGTTAAGTTAATTTCTAGGTATTTTATTTTTTGTGGAACTATTACAAATGGAGTTGCTTTCCTAATTTCAGCCACACTTTTCTCATTGTTGGCATACAGAAAAGCCATTGATTTGGGGGGGAGGGGGTTAATTTTCTACCCTGCTATTTTGCCAAAGTTTTGAATCAGCTTGAGTAATTTGGGAGTGGAGTCTATGGGATTCTTTAAATACAAGATCATGTCATCTACAAAGAGGGAGAGTTTTATTTCTTCTTTCACTATTTGGATTCCCTTTATGTTTGCATCTTGTCTTATTGCTGTAGCTAGGCATTCTAATACTAGATTGAAGAGAAGTGGAGGGAGTGGACATCCTTTTCTTGTTCCTGAGTTAAGAAGGAATGGCTTTAGTTTTTCGCCATTAAATACAATTTTTTCCCTTCTCCTTCACAAATTATACCATCAAATACAGTGAAAGCAGGGGTTATACCTTGGACAAGGGACATACAAAGCAACAAAGAAATCATCTTATAAATATGTTAGAAACAATTGCATGAAAGCAAAAACATTTGAATCCTTATCTTGGGGTTCATTTCACCTAACATTAATTTATCTGACCTTTACTGCTTGTCTCAGACATATACTAGTTATTGCAAATAAGGGAACTCATGGGACCTATGTTTTGGGGGGCCTGGCTTTCTTCACTTAATATAATTTTTTTTCCAAGTCTTTCCTGACACAGCACAACACCAGCTACAGACCTCTTGAGTAACCCAACAGGGTCCAATCTCTGGGGGTAGCAATTCCATGTGGGACCCCAAAGCCCTCTGACCTAAATCCACTTCCAAAAAGAAGGGATCATACCAGAACAGAACACGGACATAAGGCTGGTCTGGCTACCTGGAAAAGTCTGGGACACTGTTGCAGGCCTATGATAGCAGTCTACAAACCTGAAACCCCCAAAACTCCCTGCCACCAAGCCTGAGAGTGGAACTCTAGATAGCAGGCACCTTCTCCCATCAAAAGGCCATCTACTTCCAAACAAGCCACAAGGAAAGTTGACTAGAGCAAGACATCCAAGGTTCTATCAAGAATCTGCTCTGAGGACTATGGGGAGACTAAAGCTCCCCTAAAGAACTCCCCAAAAAACAATTCTTTAGTTTTTATTCTCATTTTTGTTGATTTGTTAGTTTTTATGTCTGATCGTTTGTTGTTTGTTTTTATTTCTACGTGCTATTTAAGTGTGTTATTTAAGTGTATTGTGATTTAGGATTTGCTATTCCACTTAAAGCTTCTATTTTTCATTATTATTTGGTTTCTTCTTCCACTTTCTGATCTGCTAATTTGTCAGATTTTCTTCTTTATTTTCCTCTAATTCTCCCTTTCTCCTCTCTCTCCACATTATACTACTACTCCATCAGAGCTACCCTGCCTAGTTCTATACACAAAGGCCTCCTTCTTCATTTGTAAACAATAATTACAGGAGTTAACTTAGATTAAGTGACTCTCTAATAATATTTGAAAAATCTTTCTCTAATCTCAGCAAGTTTCCAAATACACTTCTTTTTCTCACCTTCATCTCAATCTGTAAGCTTCTCCCTACATAACCTTTCTTCAAATCCTTTTCCACCTCTTACACTTGGTAACAAGGTCTTTATTCTCATCTTACTACATATACCCCTCCCCCAAGCTGTTCTTTTCCCTCTACTATCATTTTACCCAAGTTCTCTTCGGGGCTGGGAAGGGATGGGAAGGGGAAACAAAGGAGGAGGCTACAATGCTTGATTAGAAATGTACTCATTATCTTGACCATCTAATTGTAATCCCTCTGTACAGTATTTTCACAATAAAAAATAAGTTTAAAATAAAAAAAAAACAAATTGTTTAAATAAGGATACAGCTGGACCCAATGCAACAACGAGATGTACAAATCTTTATGTCGAAAAATGAACTTTACAACTGTGATGAGGTGGAGGGGGGTGGGTAGGTAGGGGGACAGAGTAAGGGGGAGATGTGAAGGGATGGGAAGGGGAAACAAAAGAGTAGACAACAATGCTTGGTAAGAAATGTACTCATTATCTTGCCCATGTAATTGTAACCTCCTGTATGGTATTTTCACAATTAAAAAAAAGAGAGTACTATAAAAGAAAAACAGATGGAGTTGGCAGGTTCTCAGTCAGAAGGTCTGGGTGTTGGCAGGTCCAGGTGGGGGGTTGTCTCTGCTGAATCTCAAGGGTCTCCTCTGTGGTAGCGTGGCAAGTCCTGGTGTGGCAGGACTGAGTGGAGGTTGGTGCAGTAGGCTGTTTTGGGGTGTGGGGGGTAGTGCTGATGTGCAGCAGAGGCAGTGGGAGGTGGTGGGCAGTGGTGGGCAGCCTTGGGGGTGGCTGCTAGGTCTGTCAGCAGAGATGGCAGCAGCAGCTTTGTGGTGCAGCAGCTGTGAGAGCCTGGGGTCTGTGCAGGGTGGCAGCAGGGAGGGAGCAGGTCCCAGCAGAGTGCCTAGTTGGCAGTGCAGTGCAGTTGGCCCATAGAGCATAGAACAATGGATTGGCTGTGACTGTGGTTTCCTGGGGTCCTTGTGTCAAGTTGGCAGGGGCACGTGAGGATCCTGTCAGCACTGCAGGTACGGGCTGACTTTGGGGGTTTACCGGGTTGTGCCAATTTCTGGCAATTGTAATGGCAATATCGCTGAGTTCGCTCCTTCCCTGTACTCACCCTGGGGGTAGGGGTTCCAGTTTGGGGGGGGGGGTGTTTGCTGACTTGGAGATCTTCACCAGATTCCCTCCTAACTTTGTGTGGGTCTCTCTATTTTTTCTGTGAAAATATTTGTAAGCAAGTTTAGATGGGGAGAGAGATAGTGGTATGGAATAAATTTCTAGGAAGAAGTAATTCTGCAAAGGGCATGTTCAGGGAAGTGAACAACTTAAGAAAATTAGAGATTTGTGACAGTTTCTCAGCAATTGCAGGCTGTGAATTAAATGGCCCAGAAAGGTAAGTGTGCTTACAGAAGCTATATGCCAAGCTACTTTGAACAATGACTGGTTTGGTTTGTCACCAGAATGTTCCTGCAGGGGTAAGAGTACTGGCTTATTTCAGATTGCTCAGCCTCAGGTCAGCCATGCTAGGCTCCTTGCCTTCAGTATAACAGTTTCATTGTGTGCCATAAGAAAAACACTTTCTTTGATGCTTATCATGATCAGGACAATTGTGAGGGCCATAAGGTTTCAGATATGACAATAAATGTATTCATTCATTCATTCTTTCATTCATTTTTGATGTTTCAGTATTATTCTGCCATAGGTCTTGCTGTGCCAGCCACAGTTGAGTCATACCTCCAAGCTTCCTACCAACACCTGAATGAAAGTATTATAGGTGTGTATCCATCTGTTTATTTCAATGAGATCTTCTATGTTGTATGGTTTCCAACCTTGAATTGATTATTCAAACAAATCACCAAGACTGTATAATAAAAGAAAAAAAATTCTTTGGATGCTTGTATATGAGAGCAACAGTCAGCAGCTATGTTAAAGAGCCTGTGTCCTGAGAAGGGTTGCATAGTGTTTATGCCTTTTAAGTTATGCCTGTGTGTCCCTGTTTGTATGTCCTGAGGTTTGAACTAAGGTCCAAGGTGCTGTCCTGAATTTTCTTTTCAAAACTAGTTCTCCATCACTATAATCTTGCATTTGAAAATTAATGTTTGTTTGTCATAGGGCTTGAACTCTGGGTTGACATTGTCCCTCAGTTCTTCAGCTCAAAATTAGCATTCTGTCCCTTGAGCCACAGCACCTGTTTTCTGGTGGTTTAATGGAGATAAGAGTCTCGTGGACTTTCCTGCACAGACTGGCTTTGAACCATGATCCTCTGTTCTCAGCCTTCTGAGTAGCTAGGATTACAGGCTTGAGCCACTGGCATCCAGCTGGAAATTACTGGGTTTTTTAAACATAGCAAATATTACTGACAAATAAATAATTGTGGCCTCATCAGAAAGAAGCCCCTTTGCTTTCCACCATTGTCCCATTCCTATAATCTTACCTCAGAAGGATGAGAACTGGAGAATCCTGGTTTGAAGAAACTCCTAAAACCAAGTCCACAAAACTCTATCTGTAGTTAACTAATCAAAGTACAGAATGGAGGCCTGATTCATTTGGAAGAGTGTCAGCTGTGAGCAAGCAAACATGAGTTCATGTTCTTAGTTTAAGTGATTGCAAAATATGTAGATGACATCCAGGCAGACAGTCAAATAAGTAGAAGATGATAGATCACACTTTCTTGTTGCAAGTTGATCCCACAAGGTAAAACAGCTCATAATACTGGATAAAATATAACTTTTAAATTATGAATTAGATTTGAAATGATACCCAACACATACAATTCTTGCAGCTCCAAAAATAGCTCTTTGCACCCCTACAAATACCAGTTTTGGAAATCAGAGCCTTGCCCTTTCTTGCCTTTGAATTCTCACCTAGCCAAGCTATATATATATATATATATATATATATATATATATATATATATATATATATATATATATATCTCCAATCATTTTCAGACCAGATATAACTCTCATTCCATGAGATTCAATTCCCTTGTCTTCCAAATTTTTCAGCATTTTCATTGTTCTGTTTCCATACATGAAAATAAGTTACATCAAGACTTAAAACCTTTAGCTTTGGGATAAACCACTTGGGTTAGCTGGTGGCATACTCATCATTAGACATTTCCAGTCCTGAGAATGGTGGTTACATCTATTGGGAAAGCAGAGGAGGAGCACTGGAGGGCTGCTTAAGCATCTTGAAGACCAAAGAGTACTAGATGGTTAGAGGAAGCCTTGGTTCTCCATCAGGTACCAGAAGAGGGGTGCAGAAAAGTTCTGGTAACTGTTGATTTTGCTATTAGCTTTCACAGAAACAGTACTCCAATTTTGAGTCAGGTGACCACCCACAAATACACCATTGGTGTATTTTCCAGGCATGAAATATAAATCCAGCAAAGCATGAAATCCCTTGCAATGACTAATTTAACAAGAGCCCATGACTTTTTGAGAAGATTGGACCTGGGGCCTAAACCCAGGATATAGAGTGAAGGGAAAGGAAAGGCAATGGGCAGAGCAGAGTGACTGTGGCATCCCAAAATCGTTGATTAGAGTAACAGCAATTAATGTGCACTTCAGTCTAGCCTACATAGGTGGGTTTCAATACTGTAGTTGCATCTACTTACAAGGAATGGGACAATGGTTGGAGGCAAAGGGGCTTCTTCCCAATGGGGCCACATTTCTTCATTATATTTGTCAAAAATAGTTTTGCCATTTTTTTAAAGCAGTAATTTTCAGCTGGGTGCTAGTGGCTCATGCCTGTAATCCTAGCTACTCAGGAGGCTGAGAACTGAGGATCATGGTTCAAAGTCAGTCTGGGCAGGAAAGACCATGAGATTTTTAAGACTTTTTAATGTATCTAATCAAGTTTATTTCCTATTTAACCCTGACAAAAGCAATGTGAAATGTGTAAAAAATATCAGGTTCAAACAAAAATCAATCCAGCAAGATACATTTGCAGTTTTAAAAGTTAAAAGAAAAGTAGTGCCTTGTAGTAAAGATTCTTACTCAACAATTTCAAATGTCTTAGTGTCTGTGTATAAAGAGATTATGGCAAGGCACCAGTGGCTCATGTCTTTAATCTTAACTATGAAGGAGGCTATGATCAGATGAATTAGATTCAGTCAGCCTCGAAAGGAAAATCTGAGAATCTTTTCTACAGTTAACCAGCAAAAAGCCAGAAATGGAGATGTGGCTCAAGTGGGTAGAGTGCCAATCTTGAGGGAAAAAGCCAATAGATAACCTTAGGCCTGGTGTTTTTGCATTTGAGTCTCTGTACACACACACACACACACACACACACACACACACACACACACACACACACACACACACACACACACACAGATTATGGAAAGTTTGCCAGTTTGTAAAATGTGAAAGGAAAATTATTTTCAGAAATTTGCATGTTTTCAAGATGACTTACTTTCCTCTTGATGAAAGCAACAGCAATATGATTATGAGCATTTTAAATGTCTCTGGATTTAGTTAGCATAGTCCTTTAATAGTTCAGGAGTTTATCGCTAGGCTTAATATAAGAACTCCTGTCTTTATAGAGTTAAAATAATTTTCTTTATATCATCAAGTGAGCTGGACATTACAAACAATTCTGTACCATTTTAATAGTTTTTTTTTTTTGCATTTTGTAAACTGAATATGTCTTTTCATTTGGGTGACTCATGAGAAAGAATAAAGCAACCAACCATTGTTTTTTAAGTCTTGCTGATTGCTGTCCCAAAGTATTGGAGGTGGTGCCTCTTTGAATTTGTTTCTTTCAATATTGAACTCGGACATAGCTAAGCATTTCCAATCTCTCTTCTAAAACTTACCTTAAGACTCACCTTTGAAAATTAATTAACTTTAAGATTTCTTGCCATTTAAGTTGCAGACTTTGATTCTGCAAATCTCAGGTGTCAGCTCTTGCAGTGTCATGTAGTTCTTGTGAGACTGTTTATTTTCCTGGTGTGTATAATTTGTTAGATGTACTCAGCTTACAGTCCCATTATAAGTTTCAAATACATAGAAAATACATCTGACTTTAATATTCTGATAAAACATTTAGCTCCTTCATGTACAAGTTCTATATCCATGAATTCAACTCACTTTGGATCACAAATATTTAAGAGAGTGATTTGATCTGTCAGGAAACTGTACATGCATTTCTTTTTCTCAGGGTTTCCTAAATAACAAAAATACTACTTGTAAAGCATTTATATAATATGGAGCATTGTAACTTCTTTAGATATGGGAGGATATGGGTGGGTTCTGACTTGATCATCTGTGTATTTTGGCACTTTTAAAATATAAAAAAGAAAGGAAGAGTGGGGTGGAAGGAGGGAGGCCCATCTTGGCGCCAGTTACTAGATACAAGGTCAACCAAAGGAGATCACCTGCTTTCTTGAGTTGGGCTAGGTCTGTAGGGTTTGTCCATTACACAATGGAGGCCTCTCTGCTTCAGAACTCCAGGAATTCCATTGGATGGCCACCAGGAAGCAGGAAGTATAGGTTCCTCGGGGCATTCCACTTAGGCTGTGCTGAATAATCCTATCCAATTCAGGAAGAATCACAAAATGAGTGTGTTGTGTTCAAATAATTTTGGGAAGTGTCGGGTTAAACAGAAGTAAATGCTTCCTCAATGTCAAACACTTCAAAATGTTAATATGCTGATTTTTGTCATGAAGCTAAAACCTAACCTCTTTGCCAGGCAGAGGCTTCAAAGCTATACATGCCCATTGGTGGTTTGCCAGGAGGAACTTGACTGCCCTCTAGCTTTGCTGCTGAGAATTACCCATACAGGAATTACCTTTCATACAGAAATTACCTGTATGGAAGGGAATAGCCAGAGGGCAAGGGGGTGGGGATGGCGGCGTGGGAAAAAAGTCCAGTCTTTATTCTTTTCCTGGGCATGTGGTCAAGCCTGACACTTGCTCCAGTTCCAGAGCAGGTTTGAATGCAAGAATCACTACCTAATTCCTGAGAAGTAGGAGTTGGTGGGAGGAGAAACATAGTGGGAAAGCGTCATATTTAGTCTACACCTTGATTTATACCTGCATTAAATACCAGCTGCATCCCTTACAGCTGCACCCTTCTTTCCACTCCTTTGTTTAGATTGGCATTGGTTGACAAGGTGGTATAGTAGTTGAGGATCCAGCCTCTGGGCTTGAAAACTGGCCCTACTGTTTATTATTCTGTGTGCATAGAGGAGGTTCCTTGGCTTCTCAAAGATTTGTAAAATGAAATCAGCTCTCATCAAGCATCTGCACACATGAAATGCACTAACGGTTTTTCCATAATTCCTGGCATATATATATAAACATATATATATTTCTTATACATATTTATAGATATAGTATGTATTACATATATTATGTATGATATACATACATTATAAATAGTACAAAACACGTACATGATCACAACAAGAAAGCCAAGGTACAAAAATGTATAAAAAATGTATAAAATGTATAAAAAGGCAGGGACAGACAAACACCTCTCAGTCCTAACTCATAATATTAATGGTTTTAACTCTCCAGTTAAGCATCATAGATTGTCCAGTTGGATCAAAAAGCAAGATCCTTCTATCTGCTGTATTCAAAAGACACAACTTGCCCACAAAAATAAACATTCTGAAAGTGAAAGGCTGGAATAAAATATATCAAGCAAATGGCCCCCATAAAGAGGCGGGAGTTACTATACTAATGTCAGATAAAATAGACTTTAAATTAAAATCAATGAGAAATGACAAAGAAGGTCATTGCATACTAATTAAGGAAACTCTCCTTCAGGTGGATATTATGATTTAAAACATGTACTCACCAAATAATGGAGCACCAAAATTTATACAAGAAATGCTACTTTCCCTCAAATCTCACATAGATCCAAAGACATTAATTGTGGGGGACTTTACTACACTACTATCCCCACTAAATAGATCCACCCAGCAAAAACTCACCAGATAAACTACAGATCTTAAAATCTGCATAGACCAACTAGTCCTAACCAACATCTACCGAATATTTGACCCAGCCCAAACAGAGTACACCTTCTTCTCAGCAACACATGGAACATGAACCATATTTAGGCCACAAAGCAAATCTGTCCAAATTCAGAAACATTGAAATTATACCCTGCATTCTCTCAGACCAGAAGGGAAAAAAATTATAATTCAATACCAAAAGCCACCAAAGTAAATACTGTAACACATAGAGGCTGAACAACACAATTTTGAACCACCAGTGGGTCATGGAAGAGATTAGAAAGGAAATTCAAATGTTCATGATATTCAAAAAAAATGATCACACAAATTACCAACTCCTCTAGGACACAGCAAAGGCAGTGTTCAGAAGCAAGTTTATAGCTCTGAGTTTGCACATTACCAAATTGGAAAGATCTGAAACCAACAATTTAATGAGGCAACTAAAGCTCTTTGAAAAAAGAACAACAAGCCAAACCCCAATCCAGTAGATGGAAGCAAATAAAATTAAATACGAATTAAATGAATTAGAGTACAAAAAAAAACTATAGAAAGAATTAACAAAACAAAAAGATGGCTCTTCAAAAAAATAAAATTGACAGACCCTTAACAAATCCTATGGAATGGAAAAAAGGAGAACACATTCACATAAACAAACTCAAGAGAGGACAGTGGAAATATAACTACAGAAACAGCCAAGATTCATAATATATAAGGGGATACTTCTCAAACCTTTATACTAATAAGTTTGAGAATCTAAAAGATACGGACTAGTTTCTAGCAAATATTGACATGCCCAAACTTAACCAAGATGATTTAAAACAACAGACCCATATGAAGCATGGAAATAGAGCAGCAATAAGAGACCTCCCACCCAAG